>NC_065447.1:121296096-121600596 GCF_917563875.1 Diabrotica virgifera virgifera
TTTAACGAAAGGCCACGCGGGCGATAATTTACGGCGCCGTAAGAGCAGTAAACCCATTGGTTGACTAACTCCTCTACCAATTGTAGATGAAACAGGAGTTAGTCAACCAATGCCTCGTCAGGTTTACTGCTCTTACGGCGCCGTAAATTATCGCCCGTGTGCCCTTTCGCTAAGCGATTGTTTCAGTTCTGGACATTTCAGGGACTACCTTTTTCGCTTTCCGGTGACACAATTATAATATATCTACTTGTTCCAACTGCGTTGCTTCACCAGAAACGAAGTTAGAAAACTATAGGTTCTTCCAAGTTGTGCGTTACCTGTTTCGTTTTCCGGTGACCCAATTATTATATATATCCTTGTTCTAACTGCGTTGCTTCACCAGAAACGAAGTTAGAAAACTACTGGTTCTTCCAAGTTGTGCGTTACCTTTTTCGCTCTCCGGTGACACAATTATAATATATCTGCTTGTTCCATCTGCGTTGCTTCACCAGAAACGAAGTTAGAAAACTACAGGTTCTTCCAAGTTGTGCGTTACCTTTTTCGCTTGCCGGTGACCCAATTATAATATATCTACTTGTTCCAACTGCGTCGCTTCACTAGAAACAAAGTTAGAGAACTATAGGTTCTTCCAAGTTGTGCGTTACCTTTTTCGCCTTTCGGTGACATAATTATAATATATCTGCTTGTTCCAACTCCGTTGCTTCACCAGTAACGAAGTTAGAAAACTATAGGCTCTTCCAAGTTGTGCGTTACCTTTTTTGCTTTCCGGTAACACAATTATACTATATCAGCTTGTTACAACTCCGTTGCTTCACCAGAAGGGAAGTTAGAAACCTATAGGCTCTTTAAAGATGTGCGTTACCATTTTCACTTTCCGGTGACACAATTATAATATCTGCTTGTTCCAACTCCGTTGCTTCACCAGAAACGAAGTAAGTTAGAAAACTATAGGTTCTTCCAAGTTGTGCGTTACCTATTTCGCTTTCTGGTGACACAATTATAATATATCTGCTTGTTCCAACTCCGTTACTTCACCAGAAACGAAGTTAAAAAACTATAGGCTCTTCCAAGTTGTGCGTTACCTTTTTTGCTTTCCGGTGACACAAATATAATATGGTTCTTTTCATGAGCATTTTTCAGTGCGTCCCAAATGATAGAAAAAAAGGTTAGTCCGTGATAAATACAGTGGAACCTCGATAACTCGGATTAATCGGGACCGCGGCCGATCCGGGTTATCGAAAATCCGGGTTAGCCGGAGAATATAGTAAAAATTAATAAATAACCTCCATTATAATTACAAAAACATGAAACACATATGCACAGTACACATCTAAATTACGTATAGTTGTATAGAGTGTAGAGTTTTGTTCATTTCTTGGTAAAAAACTCAGTCATACTGTAGAGATGTACCGACACCATAATATGGTAGGTCTGGATCCTGCGTACAAAAAAAAATTGATAAATAGCAAGCTGAAAATTTGTTATTAGCTTAAGGGTGTCTAGTCGGACAAACATTAATATATGGGAACACTGGAACAGGGGAAGTTTTAACTGTGGAACAGGGGAAGTTTTAACTGTGGAACAGGTTAAAAATTTGGAACGGTCAGACCACGAAAACGGCACATGTATTTTTTCCGACAGAACAGACTTAAACTCTCCGAACAGAGATTAAACTCTCATGCAAAAATCAGACTGCTATTTATCACCAAATTGGCGTTTTAATGAGTGGAACATGTAGAATATGTCAAATGACAGGAATTATGACAGGTGATAAATAGCAGTCTGATTTTTGGATGAGAGTTTAATCTCTGTTCGGAGAGTTTATGTCTGTTCTGTCGGACAAAACAAATGTGCCATTTTCGTGTTCTGACCGTTCCAAATTTTTGACCTGTTCCACAATTAAAACTGCCCCTGTTCCAGTGTTCTCATATATCAAAGTTTATCCGACTAGACACCCTTAAGCTATTAATAAATTTTTAGCTTGCTATTAATCAACTTTTTTTTCATACGCGGGATCCAGACCTATGGTAGCATAATATCATATTATGATGCTGCAATAAATTTATTTTAAAGATTCGCCTTTATCAATCCTACCTAATGTTTCTAGTTTCTTTTCCATTGTCACTACAACATTTTTACGTTTTGTTACCATTATGTAGACAAAGCAAACACAATCTGAAGCATGATTACATTACAGAACAGAAGTGATTAATAGGCTGTACTACACACAATACGGTCACAAGGAACAATGTTGTTATTTAAGAACAGACAAGACCATTGTTTTAAAAAAGAATTTTTAAATAGTCACGTCTTTTTTAAACAATGCTAAGACAGTTTAACATAAATAAAGAAAAAGGAATACAGACAGGTGTCTGTTCTTTCCGATAAGCTGAGACGGTCGCTCTGGCTGCCGCCGTGTGCATGAATCATTTTTACTATTGTACTTATGTGTTCAAATTACACAAATACACATTATCTCTCAAATATTATTTGGCCTACATACATTTTTATTTGATAAAATTGTTAAATTGTTTATTTGTTAAATTTTTGTCTGATGAAAATCGGTCCGGGTTAGCCGGACTTCCGGGTTATCGGGGGCCGACTTATCGGGGTTCCACTGTACACATTTATGACATTTATTCTAACATGACATTTTAGTTAAATCTGACAGTTGTCACATTTTATTTGCAATTTGGCAAAAAAACAAATTAATTGTGTTTATTGCATTTATAAAATGGTATTTTCTTTGATTTGTATAGTCTTATAAATTGTACAGATTAAATTTTTTTATATAGAATAATATAATATTATTTAATATTATATTATTAGCGCCATCTATTGACAACTAGATTAAATGTTATAAATGTCACCGGCAAAATGTAATCAGAGACGTGCGTTTTTTCTGTCACATACAATTTAATGCGTTAGAGAGAAATCGAAAAACTGTGACGCACTGAAAAATGCTCATGAAAAGAACCATACAGGGTGTTTCATTAATAATTGTCCATATAGTAACTGGAGAAACCTTAGCACAAAATACGAAGATTTAACCTAAAACACTTAAATAAAATGTGGTTCCTTACTGAGTTACAGGGTGTTTTATCTAAAAATTTAAAAACTATTTTTGCTTAGCATTTTAAAACTAATCGACGTATCCTTTTCATACTTGGCAGGAAGTATACGTACTGTACAAACTACTAAATTGTATTAAACAAACGTTTCTGGCTATTACCAGAGGCGTACGACGGGGGAAAGTGAATTGTTGACCCTTTCCAAATTCTACGCCACTGGCGAAATTTCTATTTTAGTTCAATTTTTGGATTCTCCAACACTTTATATGAAAATAATATACTCTTCATTCGTAACGATAAAGTCATTAGTTTTCGAGATCTTTGAAGTTAAAAATGAAACGACACGATTATTTTGACTAATGTATTGTGTCGCTTCATTTTTAATTTCAAATATCTCGAAAACTAATCATTTTATCGTTACGAATGAAGAGTATATTATTTACATAAAAAGTATTGGAAAATCAAAAAATTACACTAAAATAGCAATTTCGTCAGTGGCGTAGAATTTGGGAAGGGTCAACCAGCCACTATCCCCTGTCGTACGCCTCTGTTAGTAGCTAGAAACGTTTATTTATCTTAATTTAGTAGGGTGTACAGTACCTACACTTTCTGCCAACTATGATAAGGATACGCCAAATAGTTTTAAAGTACTGGGTACAAATAATTTTTAAATTTTAATCATATTATGAATCATATTATAAATTAATCAAAATATCTGTGCCGTTTCATTTATAACTTCAAATATTTCGAAAACTAATAACTTTATTGTTACCAATGAAAGGTGTATTATTTACGTAGGAAGTATTGGAGAATCTAAAAATGGCACTAAAATAGTAATTCCTCCAGTGGCGCAGAATTTGAGAAGGATCAACCATTCACTATCCCCTGTCGTACGCCTCTGGTAGTATCTACAAACGTTTGTTTATCACAATTTAGTAGGGTGTATAGTAGTCGCACTTTCTGTCAAGTATGAAAAGGATACGTCGAATAGTTTTAAAATGCTGAGCCAAAATAGTTTTTAAATTTTTAGATAAAACACCCTGTAACTCAGTAAGGAACCACATTTTATTTAAGAGTTTTAGGTTAAATCTTCGTATTTTGTGCTAAGGTTTCTCCAGTTACTATATCGACAATTATTAATGAAACACCCTGTATATCTGCTTGTTCCAACTGCGTTGCTTCACCAGAAACAAAGTTCAATTTCTAATTTATGAATGTTTTTTTTTATATTAATAACGATTTCCGAAGTGAAAGTCGGAACATCAAGTAAACTTGATTTCAACCTCGAATTGTGGCTTATGCCCAAATAAAATAGTAAATCTTATGTTGTATTTCTCACGCCGGTAAGAAGACAACAATGAAATGACCTTTTTTTACATTGGTCCGCTTGTATATTTTTTATTTCAGCTTCTATTTCCATTCCGATATCGGCTTTAAGTTGTTTTTTTTTTAATGGTCCTTTGTTGAGGATCCCACAATAATGATTTTCCACGGTAAACATCAATAAGTTTTATATTTTCTTCCGACAGTTCCGACCACTACATTACTAACAAATATTCAACTCAGGCGCGCCAAAACTAACAAACCACTCACAAACCCGTCCAAATACGTATTGCGAACCATCAAAGCTTTTGTTGAAAAGCCAACAGAAGTTAGATCATGGTGCGCCGTGTGCGTGCCGTTTGCGCGCCACTTGAAAACACGTACTAATCTGACGAACATGCTGCGCGCGACCGACTCGCACAACGAGCGGAGCGTATATGTATACGTGTCTTTACGTTTGAGTTTTGACCTGTTCTCTTGTATGGAATGGAAGCATCGAAGCATGACGTTAAATGCCAGATCCAATAACAAACTTATTTTTTTAATATGGTGCCTGGGCCGAATGCTTAGAATATGATGGAAGGACAGAATCATAAATGAAGAAGTAATAAGAATAGCAGGTTTCCAATATATGGAACTTTTTGATTATGTAAAAAGTAAGAAAACTGGATATTTAGGGAACATATTACCACAAGAACGACACACTTTTCAGTAACTAGTACTCGAAGGAAAGATAAGGGGTAATAGAGGTCTAGGACGAAAAAAGATGTCATGACTACGTAATATTCGGCAATGGACATGAATCCACAGTTATGAAACGCTTCGCAATGCTGTCAAAAACAGAATAATATAATTTTGACTATCTAACATCTCACCTGACAAGACCTGGTGGATGCCTATGCAGAAATTCATGGTAAATTAAGAAAAAGAATTGTAGAATAGATTCGAGATATAGACAACTAATATACAGGGTGTCCCAAAAGTAGCGGAACGGTCGAATATTTCGCAAAGTCACCATCCAATTGAAAAAGTGAAAAATACGTGTTTATTAATTTTTCAAAATCTATCAAATGACTCCAAACACGTCCACCCACCCCACTCCCTGGATGTTCGGTGGAGGGTAACTTTAAAATCTTAAATAGAAACCCTCCGCTTTTATTACAGATTTAGATTCACTAAGTATAAAAGTAAGCCACTTTTATTCAAGATAATTTTTTCGAATTGTGGATAGATCGCGCTATAATCGGCAAAAACGATTTTTCCACCTACCTCTACCGAAAGTATACTTTTCCGGACCTGATTGTAGGGAGCAAAGTTGTACTTTTCCTCCCTAGGGAGGAAAATATTTTACCTCCCTAGGGAGGAAAAGTAAAAGTGACGTCATGGTATGTCATTCATGAAATATAACTTATTGACGCCCTGTACAACATCTATTTTCTATTACGTAAGTATCTATACATTTTAACGTTTATTTAAAAACACTCTCTATTTTGCAGAATGGTAAAAAACAGTAAATTGTTATTCTGATTTACCAATGTTTACATTAATAATTTGACTTATATTTGACAGTTGACAGTTATATTGTACCTACTTGTTAGTTTTAGTTCTAATAAATTTTGTTGATTAGATACATAAATAAATTAAGTAAAAATAAAAAAATGACTTGTTATTTGAGGAAGGTGGAAAAATCATATATATATATATATATATATATATATATATATATATATATATATATATATATATATATATATATATATATATAACATGGGAGTAAAGTGCCTTTTCCTCCCTTGAATGATTACTGCCCTCCGCTACGCGTCGGGCAGTAAACTTCATTCTCGGGAGGAAAAGTAGCACTTTCCTCCCTTGTTATACAAATAGCTATATCGTGATATCATAGTAGTATAGTATAGTTGATCCAAAAGATGGCATAACCCAGACATCCAAAGTGAAAGTTATCCTTCAACACCAAATTGTTCTATATGGTCCACACAATGTCCAGAAAAAAGTCACACCATTTTGAGCGTCGGGTTTGGGGGGGGGGAGGGGGGAGAAATCGGTAAATTCGTAGTTTTTTAAGTTTTTCGCCAATATTTCTAAAACTATGCGGTTTAGTATGAACAACCTTCTATACAAAATAGTTCTACATTAAATTTGAAATAAAAAAGGTCCTATGCATAATCTTTCTAAAATAAATGGTTCCAAAGTTACGGAGGTAGTATAGTATAACTGGTCCAAAAAAAGGCCTAACCCAAACATCCAAAGTAAAAGTTTTCGTCCAACACCAAAATGTTCTATATGGTCCACATATTGTTCAGTAAAAAGTTACACCATTTTGAGCGTCCGGTTTGGGAGGGAGATGGGAGAGAAGCCGGTAAATTAGTAGTTTTTTAGGTTTTTCGTCAATATTTCTAAAACTATGCTTTAGCGTAAACAATGTTATTAGTCCTGTCGCCAGTAGGGGTACAACGGCCTCCTTAATTCAGATGGACTTACCCAAGTTTTCTTTATGTATTTTGTGTCGATTTTCTTTATGTCGATAAGATTGTTATAAACAAAGAACTTGAGGAATCACATAACAGCGATTTTTCGCAAAACAAGACATGTTTTTGTATTTTTTCGGTCATTCTAAGCAAAAAATTATTTTACAAGTTTTTTGGGAGGATGCATAGTTTTCGGCATAAACGGGGTTGAACTTTCAAAAAATCGAAAAATTGCAATTTTTGAACCCGAATAACTTTTGATTGAAAAATAAAATAGCAATTATGCTTACCGCATTTGAAAGTTCAAGTAAAATTCTATCGGTTTTGATTATTTTCATTGCTAGAAATTAATTTTTTTATTGTTAAACAAAGCTATCAACACATAGTGATTGAATGATGTTTTCAATGCATTTCTAATTTGAAATCGAACGAGTAGGCGCGCATACAGAATTTCTACGTAGGTACATTACGTCCATTAAAACGCATGCATTGGGCCCGGGTAACACTATGTGTTTATACCTTTATTTAACAAATAAAAACTTATTTTTTAGCAATGCAAACAATCAAAACCGATAGAACTTGACTTGATCTTTCAAATGCAGTAATCAGAATTGCTATTTTATTTTTTACTCAAAAGTTATTCCGGTTCAAAAATTGCACTTTTTCGATTTTTTGAAAGTTTAACCGCGTTTATCTCGAAAACTACGCGTCCTACGAAAAAACTTGTAAGACCATTTTTTGCTGAGAATCACCCAAAAAATACAAAAAAATATTTTGTTTTGCGAAAAATCGCTGCTATGTAATTCCTCAAGTTCTTTGTTTATAACAATCTTATCGACATCCGGATTAACTGTTACCCAAAAAAATCGTGTTCTACGGGTCAAAATACATAAAAAAAACTTGGGTAAGTCCATCTGAATTAAGGAGGCCGTTGTACCCCCCCTGGCGACAGGACTATATATACAAAAATGTTCTACATGAAATTTAAAACAAAAAATGTTCTATACATAATTGTTATAAAATCAACGGTTCCAGAGTTACGGAGGGTGAAAAGTCGAGGTTCTCGATACTTTTTATATTTTTTGGGCAATATTTATGATATAACTATACCAAAAACCCAAATATCCAAAGTGAAAGTTATCCTCCAACACCAAATTGTTCTATATGGTCCACATAATGTTCAGAAAAAAGTCACACCATTTTGAGCGTCGGGTTTGGGGGGGAGAGAGGGGAGAAATCGGTAAATATAAAAAGTATCGAAAAATTCCACTTTTCACCCTCCGTAACTCTGGAACCGTTGAGTTTATAACAATTATGTATAGAACCTTTTTTGTTTTAAATTTTATGTATAATATTTTTCTATAGAACATTCCTTACGCCAAAGCATAGTTTTAGAACTATTGACGAAAAACTTAAAAAAACTACTAATTTACCGACTTCTACCCCATCTCCCCCCCCCCACCCCCAAACCGGACGCTCAAAATGGTGTAACTTTTTACTGATCAATATGTGGACCATATAGAACAATTTGGTGTTGAAGGAAAACTTTTACTTTGGATGACTGGGTTAGGCTTTTTTTGGACCAATTATACTATACTACCTCCGTAACTTTGGAACCGTTCATTTTAGGGTTATGCATAGGGCCTTTTTTATTTCAAATTTAATGTAGAACAATTTTGTGTAGAGGGTTGTTCATGATAAACCGCTTAGTTTTAGAAATATTGACGAAAAACGTAAAAAACTACGAATTTGCAGATTTCTCCTCGCTCTCCCCCCCAAACCCGACGCTCAAAATGGTGTGACTTTTTTCTGAACATTATGTGGACCATATAGAACAATTTGGTGTTGGAGGATAACTTTCATTTTGGATGTCTGATTTTGGGTCTAACTATACCATACTATAGGTAAATTATAGAAACGGTCTAATATGTCGAGAAATACACTTCCAAATGAAAACCCAAAAAATACGTGTTTAATATCTTTCAAAAACCTATCGAGTAACGTAACACCAAACATGAGAACGTAGCGGTAAGTGTGTGAATATTAATCGTATTTTGCTCCTGCGTTAAACCCGTTTTTCGCGAAATGCAGAGTAAATCAATTATAGCAAACGCATAAAGTGTGAAGTTAAGTGAGTAATCTTTGCTCAGAACGAAAAATAATAAACTAAATATTGAAATTGTGCTCCAAATTGGCAAAAATAAAAGGTAAGCGTAACACATAAGCAAATAAAACGTTATCGAAGTGGAATTTTGTTCGATTGGAACGCGGTGTTGCCAAGTCGACAGGAAAGTCCTGTAACTAGGGAGGATGGAAATAGTCCGAACGAGACCTTTATCGCAGTGAAACAAACCAGCTGTAATGAGCAGAGAAGATAAAAAATACGAAGTGTTATTTCGAATAGAAAGTGACGGTACTACGACAGACGAAAACGACAAGAAGAGAAAAGAGGAAGAATTGGAACGGGCTTTTAACAAAAGTCGAAAAATAGGCAGATCTCCCTCCTACAGAAAGGAGAAAATGGAGGATAATGTACAAAAAATTATGGAAATGATGGCAGAAGTAAGTTTAAAAATCGAGGAACAATCAAGAGAACTTAGCGAGATGCGTAGAGAGCAGAAAGAATATAGAGATGAAATAAAAGAGCTACGACAGGAGAATATAACATTAAGAGAAGAAAACACGAAACTAAAACAGGCAGTTTATCAAATAGAAGAACGGCTTGAAAGTTTAGAAAATCAAAAAAGGCGAAAAAATATAATTATACAGGGTTTGAACATAGATACAAATGGCCCAGATATCCTAAAGCATGCAATGAAAAATTTTATGCAGACAGAATTAGAAGTAGATGTACAAATAGAGAAGGCTCTGAAGTTAGGAGAAAAAGTTTGTTTGGTTGAGCTTGAAAAGGAAGAAGATAAAAGAAAAATCATGCGAAACAAAACCAAATTGAGAAATCGAGAAGAAGGTCTAGTTTATATCAACGATGACCTATCAAAGAACGACATAATTGTACAGAAACGTGTCAGACAAAAAGCGCAAGAACTAAGAAAGGAAGGGAGAAAAGTGAAAGTAGGGTATAAGAAAATATATGCCGATCATGAAATATGGCGCTGGAATGGAAAGAACCAAACGTTGGTGGTAGAGACCAAAGCAAAAAACTAAGCAACAGCAATGAAAGGAAACAAATGACGAAGAATGCAAAGAAGAGGATTACGAACTATGGAAATAAAACAAATCAAGACAGCAATAAAAAAGAAAAGCCGAAAAATGACAAGATACAGTTTGCAACAGAGATAAATCAGACGGAAACGACGCAGGCAATGGACAAGGCAATAAGTAAAAATAACAAAAAGAAAACTAAAGTCGACTTTGGTACATGGAATGTAAGAGGCACATACGAAACAGGAAAACTCAAAGAATTAATTAGAGAAATTAAAAGATATAATGTATAAATAATAGCTTTACAAGAGACAAAACAATTGGAGACAGAAATAGTAGAAATAGAAGACGTGGTATTTTGTAAAAGCGGGGGAGAAACCAGAAGGTTAGGAACAGGTTTTATAATACAGCGAAAATGGAAGGAAAGAGTAATGGCATTCCAACCAATATCAGATAGATTATGCACAATAAGATTAAAAGGGGACAAACGAAACATAAGTATAATAAATGTACACGCACCGATTGAAGATGCCACAGAAGAAGAGAAAGATGAATTCTACGAGCAATTGGAAAGAGAATATGATAAATTACCAGGGTTTGACATCAAAATAATATTGGGAGACTGTAGACACGCCGTGTAGAATACCGGTGGTGGTCGAAGTGTACTAAAATGCAATCGCCGTTCTTTCCTATTATCACGGTTTCTCCGTTATTGAGGAATGCGTAGCGAATAACGTGGCTTTGTAGACAAATCTGTGATACAAAGAGGTATCTTTTGTCGTTTCTTAGTCTTTTATCAAGACTTTGAATTCACATGGTCACGGCCGCACGGAAAAGATTTCTTCTGTACACCAGAGAAATCTTTTCGTTTATTTAATATATATGTCGTACCTAGTGTACTGAAGTCTGGTATTTAATTATTACCAGGAAGGCCCCATGCATTTTATTCCTCTTCGACCACTCACCTAGGTGTTCCTGACGAGCGGTTGACATAACCTGCGAAACACGTCGTGTAGAATACCGGTGGTGGTCGAAGTGTAATAAAATGCAATCGCCGTTCTTTCCTATTATCACGGTTTCTCCGTTATTGAGGAATGCGTAGCGAATAACGTGGCTTTGTAGACAAATCTGTGATACAAAGAGGTATATTTTGTCGTTTCTTAGTCTTTTATCAAGACTTTGAATTCACATGGTCACGGCCGCTACGGAAAAGATTTCTTCTGTACACCAGAGAAATCTTTTCGTTTATTTAATGTAGATGTCGTACCTAGTGTACTGAAGTCTGGTATTTTATTATTACCAGGAAGGCCCCATGCATTTTATTCCTCTTCGACCACTCACCTAGGAGTTCCTGACGAGCGGTTGACATAACCTGCGAAACACGTCGTGTAGAATACCGGTGGTGGTCGAAGTGTAATAAAATGCAATCGCCGTTCTTTCCTATTATCACGGTTTCTCCGTTATTGAGGAATGCGTAGCGAATAACGTGGCTTTGTAGACAAATCTGTGATACAAAGAGGTATCTTTTGTCGTTTCTTAGTCTTTTATCAAGACTTTGAATTCACATGGTCACGGCCGCTACGGAAAAGATTTCTTCTGTACACCAGAGAAATCTTTTCGTTTATTTAATATAGATGTCGTACCTAGTGTACTGAAGTCTGGTATTTTATTATTACCAGGAAGGCCCCATGCATTTTATTCCTCTTCGACCACTCACCTAGGTGTTCCTGACGAGCGGTTGACATAACCTGCGAAACACGTCGTGTAGAATACCGGTGGTGGTCGAAGTGTAATAAAATGCAATCGCCGTTCTTTCCTATTATCACGGTTTCTCCGTTATTGAGGAATGCGTAGCGAATAACGTGGCTTTGTAGACAAATCTGTGATACAAAGAGGTATGTTTTGTCGTTTCTTAGTCTTTTATCAAGACTTTGAATTCACATGGTCACGGCCGCTACGGAAAAGATTTCTTCTGTACACCAGAGAAATCTTTTCGTTTATTTAATATAGATGTCGTACCTAGTGTACTGAAGTCTGGTATTTTATTATTACCAGGAAGGCCACATGCATTTTATTCCTCTTCGACCACTCACCTAGGTGTTCCTGACGAGCGGTTGACATAACCTGCGAAACACGTCGTGTACAATACCGGTGGTGGTCGAAGTGTAATAAAATGCAATCGCCGTTCTTTCCTATTATCACGGTTTCTCCGTTATTGAGGAATGCGTAGCGAATAACGTGGCTTTGTAGACAAATCTGTGATACAAAGAGGTATCTTTTGTCGTTTCTTAGTCTTTTATCAAGAACTTTGAATTCACATGGTCACGGCCGCTACGGAAAAGATTTCTTCTGTACACCAGAGAAATCTTTTCGTTTATTTAATATATATATATATATATATATATATATATATATATATATATATATATATATATATATATATATATATATATAAACAAATGAAATAGAGAATGCGGAAAAATCCCCTTACGAACAATTCACACATCCACTACTTCGGGCTGGGAAAAATTTTTTGAATAAAATCGAAGATCCAAACACCAGCTCTTAGAAATGTGTTTTGCCCTCTTCAACCTCTATGGGCTCATCGGTGAAGATGAGAGGTTGAATATATATATATATATATATACTGATACATGTATCCATGTGACTTCCAAAGTAGATTCTCGTAATACGTTGTTACTTCATATATACCGTTATGACTTCCGATTTCGGAAGTCACAACGTTTTGCCTATATTTTTACGAATTTGGCTACTAGATGGTATCAGAAGGCTTATATTATAAATTTCGCTGGAAGTCATATCGTATCTAACATACTCATAAGATCAGATTTTAGTTCGACGGTATATCACCAGCGCTAGTGTCGCTCCCGTGCTACTATACAGGCCATGTACACAACGCGTAGCGTCTTCCGTATACCACACCGCTCGGTGTGACTTCCGTTTTTTGGCAACCCTGTGTAACGGTTTCCAGACATTTATCTGTTGTAGATTCGCGGTCCTAATCGTACTTAGTGTTTTGTGTGCCTTTTGTTTTTAAACATGAATAATAGCAGATCTGCTTTACTTTTAAAGTTAGCCTTAAATGAAGGTACAATAAGTGATTATATATCTCTATAATTATATATTTTCTGTACTTATTTTAATCTATAATATTTACTTACCTATTTACTTATATAAATTCATTTTTCTCGTGTTTTTGTTTACTTCCTTTTTTACAATGAACTTCTAATTTAATCTACACTCACCGGCACGAAAAACGGGCACCCCAAAAAAATGGGTAATTTTTGATGTCTCGTATCTCCCAAACCTGTTGTCCGATTTAAGTAATTTTTTTTAATATGTTATAGCCTTATTCTTTAACAAAATAGCTATGATAATATTGTTGATAGACAGGTAAATTTTCATTGTATACCGGGTGTACCAATCAAACTGGGTTTTTTTTTCTCAATTTTCACAACACCCTGTGGAATATTCTAGCCTTTATAAAATATTTAAATCAAAGCCTGACTATAGCTCCAGGTTTTATTAACATTCTGTTTTTTTATTCATTCGCTTACGTTGGATAATAAAAAGTTAAGGACTTTAACAACTAGCCATGTTCTTTATCGATACAGGTGTTTCTAAATATAAGTGCGACAAACTTTAAGGGGTAATTTCTGCATGAAAAAATAATGATCGTTTGGCAAAAGAATTTTATATTTGCAAGCATTTGCGGACATAGCTTTATCAAGTAAACGATCATTATTTTTTCATGCAGAATTACCCCTTAAAGTTTGTCGCACTTATTTAGAAACACCATGTATTGATAAAGAACATGTTTAGTTGTTAAAGTCCCTAACTTTTTTATTATCCAACATAAGCGAATGAATAACAAACAGAACGTTAAGAAAACCTGGGGCTATAGTTGGGTTTTAATTTCAATATTGTATAAAGGCTAGAATATTCCACAGGGTGTTGTGAAAATTGAAAAAAGAACCAGTTTGATTGGTACGCCCAGTATACAATGATAATTTACCTGTCTAGAAACAATGTTATTACAGCGATATAGTTAAAGAATAAGGCTATAGCACAGGGGTGGGCAAAAGCCGGCCCGCGGGCCGGGTCCGGCCCTTTCGCTTACTTTGTCCGGCCCGTTGAAAAACCCCGCAAGTACCTAATCTTTTTAATCCCTTTTATGTGATTTTGTTGAAATCAACAGTAATAGTTTGCATAGTGTTCACATAAATTATTAAATATATAAATAATAGAGAGTATTATAATTACGAACAGCCTTAGCTAACTATATTTTTAAAAACTGTTTAATTGTAACTATTTACTTTAAATTTCTTTTAAAATATAGGGAAATCCCCGGAGATTCATAATTGTTTATTCGGTATTAATAATCGTATTTAACTCTCAAGGTCTCAAGACAAGCACTCGGTGTTTGGGTATCTATTTCAACCATATCACTGACAGTTTATGATCTAAATACCTCAGCACTTTGGTCCCAATAATATGATTCTTTATTTATTAAATCTGAATTAAGTATGGTTGTTTGGAATACCTACTTCAGCATAAAATTCATTGTTACCGATTTTTGCCGAAGTTTTACAACTACTTCGAAAGACGTGTATAAGTTTATTTTGATTTAGCACTGGTCGTATTTCCTATTACTCCTCATATTTCTTTTGATACAGTGTGTGTTATTTTGCAAATATATAATAAATTGAAAAAGTGGAGGACATTTTGTAAGTAAAATTTGAAAACATTGTTTTTATTTTATTGTATTAAAATATTTATTTGTAAGCATTTGCAAAATGATACAATCTAAAAAAAGAAAAGTTGATTTGGAATGCAGAAATTTTAATGAAGCATGGACAGAAAAATACCTTTTTACGAACATTGGTAAGAAAGCAATTTGTTTAGTTTGCCATTAAACCATTGCTGTTTTCAAGGAATATAATTTAAAGAGGCATTTTACATCAAAACATCCAAAATATGCATCGTTTTCTTTAGAAGAACTTAAAAATCCTGCAGACAACTAAGCAAAAAACTTAAATAAACAACAAAATATTTTTAGCAAACAAAGTAACATCGAGAAATCTACCACACAAGCAAGTTATGTTATTGCACACAAAATTGCTAAGTTATGTAAACCTTTTTCTGAAGCAGAATTTGTTAAACAGTGCATGGTAGAAGTGTCAGAGATATGTTGTCCTGAAAAAAAACATATTTTTGAAAATTTAAGCCTGTCAAGGAGAACAATAGTACGACTGATCGAAAATATTTCAGGAAATTTACTCGACCAGCTAAAAACAATAATTGCTGATTTTACATATTGTTCTTTGGCGTTGGATGAGTCCTGCGATATTACTGACACAAGTCAATTATTAATATTTATTCGGGGCATTAACAAAAAATGTGAAATTCGCGAGGAACTTCTTAGTGTGCATCCAATGAAAGATACAACTACCGGTGAAGACTTCTTTAACGCTGTTGAAGAGTGTTTAGTTAAAGTAAATTTACCTTGGAACAAAATAGTAAGCATCACTACGGATGGCTGTCCTAGTTTAACAGGGAAAAATGTGGGCTTACTAAAACGAATCAGCGACAAAGTAAAACAGTTGCAGCCAGAACAAGACATATTATTTTTACACTGCATTATTCATCAAGAAGTGTTATGTAGAAAAGTTTTAAAATTGAATCACGTCGTTACTGTTGTGACAAAAGTTGTAAATTTTATCCGGGAACGTGCCTTAAATCATCGACAGTTTGTTGAATTTTTGAAAGAAATTGGAAGTGACTTTTACGAAATTCCTTACTACACTGAGGTGAGATGGCTTAGCATCGGTAAAGTTTTGGACAGATTTCAATATTTGCTTGATGAAATAGTATCCTTCTTGTCGATAAAAGAAAAACTACATGATTTTCCTGAATTGCAAAATGAGGCATGGCTAAACGATTTGTCGTTTTCTGTAGATATTGTAAAATATTTAAATGAACTTAATGTAAATTTACAAGGGAAAAACCAGTTCGCTTTCAATATGCACTCAAATGTCAAAGCATTTATGATAAAACTAAACTTATTTGCTGAGAACTTTAATAAAAAAATATTAAACCACTTCCCATCATTACAAGCACGACGAGAATTATTGAAAAATTCTGATTTTCTTAAATATAGTTCAGTAACACAAGACCTGCATACTGAATTCCAAAGAAGATTTCAAGATTTCAAAGCTATTGAAAAACCTTTGTCATTAATTAGTCAACCTTTCAATTTCGATGTGCAAGACGCTCCTGTTGAAATTCAGCTAGAATTAATTGACTTACAGGCAAATAATTTATTAAAAGAAAATGTTCAATCAAACGAATTGAGTGCTTTCTACGGTGCTTTGAATACAGAACATTTTAAACATTTTTTAAACTATGTTCAAAAATACCTAGTTTTATTTGGCTCGACATATATTTGTGAAAGAACTTTTTCGTTGATGGTTTCCACGAAAAATAAATATCGATCACAAATTACTGACGAAAATCTACACTCGGTATTAAGGATTGCTACAGGTGATTTGGATCCCAATTTTGAAGAAATAATATCACATGAACATTCGCGATTTCACGTTTCGGATTAACTATTATAGAAGTTATACTTATAATGAGTATTCTATTAATTTTAACGTTTAATGTTTGTCTTTTTTTTTATAATTTTATTTAATATTAGGTATATTTACAAAATATGTATCAATATAAATTAATTTGTATCGTTAAAATATAAATATATAAGAAAATAAAATCTTTCAATAACTGATTTATTTAATTACCATTAATTTATTATTATTCTTCTAACGCCGACTCCACTAATGAAGGTTGGCTAAAACACCATTGCAAATTCGTCTCTATTTTCTACTTTTCTTAAAAGCGTCTGTGTGTTTAACCCGGTCCAGTCTCAAATGTTTTCAGTCAGAATATTTGTCGTCTACCAGGACCCCTTTTTCCTTCGAACAACTCGTACATATCATTTCTGAGCATGTGCCGTAAATATGCTGTCTGTCTCCTTTTAATGGAGGTCAAAAGTTCTCTGTCTCTTTCCATTTCGTGCAACATCATTTTGTTCGTATATGATCGGTCCATGGTATTTTCTAAATTCTCCCAAAAAGCCACATCTCAAAAGCTTCCGGCTTTCTCATTAAGTCAGCATTAACAATCCAAGCTTCGGCACCATAAAAAAGAATAGAGTGGATATACAACATTTTATCAACTAATATCAGATTTGCAGATTGAGTCTTTGGTGACTCAGAAATGTCCTCATCTTCAAAAAGTCTACCCTCAATTGCTCTATTCTTGATCGAATTTATGATTTCGAATTTAAATCTTCCGTAATCCAGACTCCTAAGTAAGTATTTCATTTTGTCCACTTGCTCAATATCTTCATTTTTTATCTGGTTCTTTTTCTGGATCTTCTTATGATTTAATATAATGACCATTTTTTTTTCAATTACGTGACATATTTTACTGGGCACAAGTTTTTCGCATGTATTCCCAAGTAGGACAATTTATTATTACCATTTTCTAATTATTAACAGTCAAATATCTTTGTCCAAATGCTTTAAAATAATACTTATAGTATTTATTTCTTGGGCAGGGAATAAACTACACCAAAAAAATTCGCGTGGGCACAGCGTACATATCCGGTATAGTCCTCCGGCCCGAGAGACATTTTGAAACTTTCATTTTGGCCCGCGCTTAAAAGTAATTGCCCACCCCTGATCTAAGCGGTTTTTTAAAATTTATGGGTTTTGCAATATTTTACCGTCAGCGAACGGACTAATAGTAGAGGATCCGATATAAGGCCGATCTGCATCGATCTATTTAATGGATAACGTGTGCGTGAAGTAACAATGTATTTTAAACGGGATTTACTTTTTCGCACTGTTTTTGACACACTTTCATATAATCAAATATCCTTAACTTTCGCGTTGACATGGTGATGACATAATGAGCAATAAATTACAAAAAAAAATTTGACAGTTTTGTGGTTTGAAAGAAATTAGAATGTTTAAATAAGTTCTAAAAATTGTAGAATAGGAATGAATTCCAGTGATGAAGAGTTACAGTTTTTTTATTTGTTTATCGTAGATAAAATATTGTATGAATCTGTGCGTGAAGTACTTTTTGCGAACTTAAGCGATGTATGGCACTCGCTCCGTTGTCGCTTGTGCTCTAAACATCACGTGCATTCGTAAAAAGCATACTTCACGAACTGTTTCATAAATAACTATTTTCAAATATTAAAAAAAATGTTTCGACCCGGGTAGATATTATTCCAGATTTTCAGATTTCAGCACAGTGTTAGACGGTTGGGGCATATATGGAGAGCAGGTAGCGTAACAACTATAAACTCAATTTTACAATGGAAACCCGGAGTTAGAAGGAGACGCGGAGGAACTAGAATAAATGGTTACAGGAAGTAAAGGAAAATTTATATAGGGCAGGAATTAGAGACTAGCAGAAAAAGACAGAGGATAGAAAGAACTGGAGAAGCACAGTCAATAGTATCGAGTAGCAGACTGGGACTAATCTGCTCTAAAAAGATGGATCTAGATAGCTTTTTAGCAGCTCAACCCCACCTGGTGTATTTAGCCATTTAATTTTCTTATTACACATTATTATTGGTACATCAAAAATTAAAAGGACGGTGCCTGTAATAAAATCTAAAATTCAAAATTTAATTAAGAAAAATAATAAATATTAAAATTTCCTATAAGTTCAAATTTATTTATTAAAATTTTTGATATAATTTTCATAAATAAATTACTTACTAATAACACTTTTTTAATTAATTCCAAAAAATCCATTTTGCAGCAATAATAAAATATTAGTATTTGTAAAATAAATATCAATCATATCATAAATAATACAGGTTTACAAAAAAAAACTAAATTTCGGACTATTTGACGAAACCATGTTACAAGGGGGTTTTTGGGGTAACTGATCACGAATCCGGGGTCCGCTCACCTCTTTCACGCCAGGTAAAGGTCATTTCAAGGTCAAATCAAGATAAATCGACAGTCGCTCTGAGAAAGTATATTAGGGCGTTTTTGGTGTCGCTGATGACGAATCATTAGTCCGCTGACCTCTATCACGTCTAGTTCAAGGTCAAATCAACATAAATCGACACAATCGCTCTGAAAATATAGGGGTCTTGGAGTCACTGATCATGAAAACTGCGGTCCGTTGAGCTCTACAACGTAAGGTAATGGTCATTTCAAGGCCAAATCAGGACAAGTCCACAAAACTGATTTGACCTTGAAATGACCTTTACGTGTCGCGGTTGAGCTCAACGGACCCCAGTTTTGTGATCAGCGACCCCAAAAACCCCCTAATATACTTTTTCAGAGCGATCGTGTCCATTTATCTTGATGTGACCTCGAAATGACCTTGAGCTAGACGTGATAGAGGTCAGCGGACACAAATTCGTCATCAGCGACCACAAAAACCCCATAATATACTTTTTCAGAGCGACTGTCGGTTTATCTTGATTTGACCTTGAGATTACCATTACCTGACGTGATAGAGGTCAGCGGACCCCGGATTCGTGACCAGCGACCCCAAAAACCCCCTAGTCATATGGTTTCGTCAAATATTCCGAAATGTATTTTTTTTGTAAACCTGTTTAATCAAAAGAATATCAATCTTTTAATTTAAATATACAAAACATTAAAAGGGTAAACCCTGTAGTTGGCTGTATACCTTTGTTAAGACAACGTAGAATGAAGTAAACACTTCTGTTGTATATAGGTATATTATATACCTAATAATATACCTATATACAACAGAAGTGTTTACTTCATTCTACGTTGTTTAAATATACAACTTTAAAACATAGAACTGCATTCACAACTGTATTCACAGTAAAAGTTTCAAAAGATCACACATTACGCTTAAAGTAAGAGGTAAATCAGCAGACGAGTCGTTGTGACTTCCAAAATATGACAACACCGCTGGAAGTGACAACGCACCTTGAACTACCCTATATATGGAAGCCATAACGTATGCTGTACGCTTCGGTATATACGTATATATATACAAAATTTATTTTGGTAAATCCTTTCCCCTCAATAGGTAGACCCATTTTATAAGCCCCCCTTTTACCAAATACACAATTTTTAAAAAATAATTCCTAGTAGAAAAGGTGGAAGTCGGACAGCCTCTTCTGTATACCGGAAGTCACAACTTAACGTGCATCAATATATATATATATATATATATATATATATATATATATATATATATATATATATAGATATATATATATGATTGTTAATAATATATTAATAACAAAAAAAAATTTAATATATATATATATATACATATGAAAAAAGAAATCTTTGCTGGCAATGTTATAAAACAAGGTTTATTATTGGGGAATTCAGCAAGTTCTATATATATATATATATATATATATATATATATATATATATATATATAAATAAGTAAAATCATTGGCTAATACTCGTAAAGTGAATGTGAATTTAGTTGGAAATATATAAAATGATGAAGGGTCATCATTCCATACATTTCTGTGCAACTATATACACCGGTGTTTCGGCCTATTTGGGCTTCGTCAGTATAGTGTAGCAAGTTAAAAAAGTTGTTTGTTACCTTGTAAAAGGATTACTACAGGAGCAAGGTTACCAATTTTGGTAAATTCACAT
The DNA here is from genome assembly GCF_917563875.1 of Diabrotica virgifera virgifera. Lineage (NCBI taxonomy): Eukaryota > Metazoa > Arthropoda > Insecta > Coleoptera > Chrysomelidae > Diabrotica > Diabrotica virgifera. Next base: position 121,316,854 of record NC_065447.1, read on the forward strand.
TCACTTTACGAGTATTAGCCAATGATTTTACTTATTTATTTTTATATTTGTACTCGATTATCCAACATCATTTTATTTAATAATGTTATGGCTTTTCATTTCCTCAGGTAGCTTTACCTCCTTGGCAATGTTAGTTGTAGCCCTGCGACTGCGGGTCTTCTAACAACCTGACCAAAATTGGTAACCTTGCTCCTGTAGTAATCCTTTTACAAGTTAACAAACAACTTTTTTAACTTGCTACACTATACTGACGAAGCCCAAATAGGCCGAAACACCGGTGTATATAGTTGCACAGAAATGTATGGAATGATGACCCTTCATCATTTTATATATTTCCAACTAAATTCACATTCACTTTACGAGTATTAGCCAATGATTTTACTTATTTATTTTTATATTTGTACTCGATTATCCAACATCATTTATATATATATATATATATATATATATATATATATATATATATATATATATATATATATATATATATATATATATATATATCAATTTACAAATTATTGGGTTAACAGCTGAAATGGAAGACTCAGTGTACTCTTTTCTACGATTCCAATATTTCGTTAACAGTCGTTAACATCATCAGGGACGCTGAAATAATATTAAAGGTATAATAGTGAAACTGGGTATTAAAAAACAACTCACCAGTTTGAGATTTTAGTCAACGATGTTATAAATGTGTAAAAAAGCGGCATTAACAAAAAGAATTGCAGTGAATGTTATTAAAAATTAAAAAATATAACAAATATAAAAAAATGGAACTATAATATAAATAACTATGCTAAAAAGCCACTAATTATTAAAATCTTTTAAATTCGTCGCACAGAAAGGTATTAGAGACAATTATGTCAATATACTGTCAATTATGACAGAAAGAGGTAGTATATTATGAACTAGAATCTAAACTAAAATCTTTATTGACATTTAAGTTTTTATCAAGTTCAAGAAGGAAAGAATAGATCTCTGTTAATTGTTTAATATCTGTTCTTTTATTAATTGTCTGTTCATTCTGATAAATAAATGCCATTTCAAGAAAAGTTCTTTTGTGATAGTTCTTTTCATTTGTTAAAATTTTTACAGATTCAAAGTCCATATTATGGCTTTCATTTACAACATGTGTAGCTAAAGAGCACCTGTCTGGATATAATCTACAATCACTTTTATGACTTGTCATACGATCTTTGACTCGTCTAGTTGTTTGGCCTATGTACTGTTTGTCACAATCAATACATGGTATACTGTAAACTACATCAGTCAATAGCTCCTTTGGAGATCTATCCTTCATCTTTGAAAATAAGTTATTAATAGTTAAAACTGGTTTACTAGCTATTTTGATGTTTAGCTCGTTTTTTACAATTCGTGTGAGTTTTGGTGTAATCTCTCTAATGAAGGGCAAAGAGATGAATGAAACTACTTCCGGAATGACAACATTATTATTGTTAGCTGTATTATGATTATCTACAATAGTTGGTGTGATAGATGGAATGTTAAATAATAAGTGTTTTAACATTATAGGAGGATAAGAATTGTCTAAAAACATGTTATATAGTTTTTTTAGATTAGTTTGATGGAATAATTTATCAGCAATTCGTTCAATCCTAGTTCGCATTTGTTTTACTAAGTTAAATTTTATTGAGTGTTTATGGTAAGACCAATAATTCAGGTATCTACCTGAACTTATTGGTTTCATGTACCAATCAACTAAGATAGTATTATTTGTTGTGCGATATAATTTGGTGTCTAAAAAAGGAATGGAACAATGGTCATCCTCTACTTCAACTGTAAATTGTATATGAGGATCAAAGCTATTAAAAACAAATAACAATTCATCTGTACTATTAGTAGGTATAGCTAAAATTAGGTCATCTACATATTTTTTGACAAAGAAAGGTGTAAAAGGTAGTACAGGAATAACTATATCTAACAAATCATCCATCATATAAGCAGCCAATATAGGACTCATTTTAGCTCCCATAGGGGTACCAAAAGTTTGTTTATATATTGTGTTGTCGAATGTAAAATAATTATTTTCAAATAAGAAAATTATCAGTTCTAGAAAAGTATTTTGATTAATTTTACAATGGTTGGAGATATTATTCTAGTGTTTTGTTATAGAACGTAAACAAGCTTCTAAGTAATTATAATAATAAGTCTAATACATTCGACAACACAATATATAAACAAACTTTTGGTACCCCTATGGGAGCTAAAATGAGTCCTATATTGGCTGCTTATATGATGGATGATTTGTTAGATATAGTTATTCCTGTACTACCTTTTACACCTTTCTTTGTCAAAAAATATGTAGATGACCTAATTTTAGCTATACCTACTAATAGTACAGATGAATTGTTATTTGGTTTTAATAGCTTTGATCCTCATATACAATTTACAGTTGAAGTAGAGGATGACCATTGTTCCATTCCTTTTTTAGACACCAAATTATATCGCACAACAAATAATACTATCTTAGTTGATTGGTACATGAAACCAATAAGTTCAGGTAGATACCTGAATTATTGGTCTTACCATAAACACTCAATAAAATTTAACTTAGTAAAACAAATGCGAACTAGGATTGAACGAATTGCTGATAAATCATTCCATCAAACTAATCTAAAAAAAACTATATAACATGTTTTTAGACAATTCTTATCCTCCTATAATGTTAAAACACTTATTATTTAACATTCCATCTATCACACCAACTATTGTAGATAATCATAATACAGCTAACAATAATAATGTTGTCATTCCGGAAGTAGTTTCATTCATCTCTTTGCCCTTCATTAGAGAGATTACACCAAAACTCACACGAATTGTAAAAAACGAGCTAAACATCAAAATAGCTAGTAAACCAGTTTTAACTATTAATAACTTATTTTCAAAGATGAAGGATAGATCTCCAAAGGAGCTATTGACTGATGTAGTTTACAGTATACCATGTATTGATTGTGACAAACAGTACATAGGCCAAACAACTAGACGAGTCAAAGATCGTATGACAAGTCATAAAAGTGATTGTAGATTATATCCAGACAGGTGCTCTTTAGCTACACATGTTGTAAATGAAAGCCATAATATGGACTTTGAATCTGTAAAAATTTTAACAAATGAAAAGAACTATCACAAAAGAACTTTTCTTGAAATGGCATTTATTTATCAGAATGAACAGACAATTAATAAAAGAACAGATATTAAACAATTAACAGAGATCTATTCTTTCCTTCTTGAACTTGATAAAAACTTAAATGTCAATAAATATTTTAGTTTAGATTCTAGTTCATAATATACTACCTCTTTCTGTCATAATTGACAGTATATTGACATAATTGTCTCTAATACCTTTCTGTGCGACGAATTTAAAAGATTTTAATAATTAGTGGCTTTTTAGCATAGTTATTTATATTATAGTTCCATTTTTTTATATTTGTTATATTTTTTAATTTTTAATAACATTCACTGCAATTCTTTTTGTTAATGCCGCTTTTTTACACATTTATAACATCGTTGACTAAAATCTCAAACTGGTGAGTTGTTTTTTAATACCCAGTTTCACTATTATACCTTTAATATTATTTCAGCGTCCCTGATGATGTTAACGACTGTTAACGAAATATTGGAATCGTAGAAAAGAGTACACTGAGTCTTCCATTTCAGCTGTTAACCCAATAATTTGTAAATTGATAATTACTAATCAGCTGTGATCATTTCTAGTTTATATATATATATATATATATATATATATATATATATATATATATATATATATATATATATCAGAATATATATATATATATAGATATATATATATCAGAATATATATATATATATAGATATATATCAGAATCACTGCTTGATATATATATATATATATATATATATATATATATATATATATATATATATATATATATATATATATATATATATATATTTATAGCATCTCATGACGTCCCCCCATGTTAAACTGTAGTCTCTCGTGGCGTCCAGGTCTTCGTGGACTCCGATATACGGTTGCCACGAGGATTTTCTCTAAAATTTATCGCAGGTGAAAGGTACCACTTCCTACAATGCTTGAACAAAATATTGGCCGGATGTCCTCAGACACGTTATCTGTATAATAATATACACATTACTTGAGGCAGTTGCCGTCAGGCGCGCCACGTTCGCTTGCTGTATATCTAAAATCACTTTATCGGTTTTGATGACGTCCAAATATATATTTATTCATTTTAAGGTTGTCGCGGAATCCGTATATTTCAGTTAATGTCCTCATGGCTTCTACTACGCTGTTGCCACCTCAAATGTTGGTATTTAGACTTCGGATATTTTTATAAATGATTATTGTAGTATGTTAAAACAATTATTGTTGTGACAGATTAATGATATTCTCTTCGTATAATTAACAGTGTATTTTTTTACTGCAAGAATAAAAACAATTAAGAAGTATGTTCATTAAAATTGATGAATTTATCATAACCAGTTGCCGAAACTGGTAGTCTAATTGCTCAATTGTAACATATTATAGAAGTGTTAGAATTTAATTCTTAATTCTTTATTAGGAGATCCAGATTTAGAAATTAGAACAACAAATACATTTAAAGAATATAAATATCTCGAATCTATATTATCTAAAGAAGGCAAAAGAGACATCGAAAACAGAACACAGCAGGGCAAAATAGCGGTAAACATTCTAAGCTCTCTACTATGGTCTAAAGAGATAAGACAAAAAACGACAATCTATCGTACCTTGGTAGAGCCTATTATGACTTATGGAGCAGAAGTTTGGCAGATCACAAAAAAAGATAGAAAGAGAATAGAAGTAGGTAGTAGAAATAGATTATCTAAGGAGAGCGTGTGGTATATAAAAGATCGCATCAGGAAGGAGGACAAAAACTGTATATTCCAGTGTAGATAGAATTGAAACGAGACAACTAGTGTGGTATGGTCACGTCAAACGAATGAATGAAGATAGATGGCCAAAGAAAGCTTTAAATTACATACCACAACAAAGAAGAAGAAGGGGAAGGCCTTCAGTTACCTGGGAAGAAGATGTACAGTACATCATGAGAGATAAAGCCATCAAAGAAGACGAATGGATGGACAGAAAAAGATAGCGGTCGAAATGCGAGAAATAGCAGAGGCTATAGGAACCTCGCTTATAGATGCATAGATATAATTATTTATTACAATATTTTTAATAATATAATTTTTCTATTCTCATACTATAATATATCAATTATAATGTCACCACCTGTATAATAGATATAATCAGATAGATCATTAGATAGAACTAAAAATGCAGGACGAACTTCTCCAAGAAGTAATTACATAAAATAATGCCCTCTATTCGTAACGGAACATCACAAGAAATATGGGAGAGTTTTAAACATTGTATAACAACACCTAATCCTGTGAAACGGAAACACTGGATAACAGATGGAACCTTTCAAATCATTGAGAATAGAAGAAATCTTTGTCAAAGTGGTATGCATAGTGAAAGGAAAAAAGCTAGTTTAAGAAACCTCAATAAAAAAGTAAAGCGAAGATGCAAGGCAGATAAAAAACTGTACTATCAAAGTATATGCAAAGAAATTGAGAGACATGATCAGAATAATCAGCCGAGAGATCTATTTAGAAAAATACGCTACTTAACAAGATACTTCAAAGCCAGAACTTGGGCCATTGAAGACAACACTGGAACTCTGAGAACAATCAGAGAAGATATAGCAGAGACATGGAGATCGTATTGCAGGTACCTATATAAAGATGATTAACCCCAAGAACCTGTTAACCAAATCTTTGATGAAGTAGAAGGAGAACCTGATATACTTGAAAATAAAGTAAGACTAGTGATCATTAAGCTTAAATATAATAAAGCACCAGGTCCAGATATGATAACAGCAGAAATACTCAAAGCCACAGAAGAAACTGGCGTAAAATTACTTCATCTACTCTGTAACCAAATATGGCATTCTAAACAATGCATGGCCTGAAGACTGGACAAAATCTACAATAACAACAATTCATAAAAAAGGCAGCTTCCATAAATGCGACAATTATAGAACTATTTCTCTTATATCACATGCCAGTAAAATAATACTAAATATAATCAATGAGAGACTAAAAACATTCCTTCAAAGAGAAATTCCACAAGAGCAAACTGGATTTACCAAAGGTAGAGGTACTCGAGAACACCTGTTGAATATAAGACAGATAATCGAAAAATATAGGGAATTTAATATTCCACTGTACATATGCTTTATAGATTATCGTAAGGCGTTCGACAGGGTCAAGTGGAGACACTTATGGCAAATACTAAAAGAAGTAGGCGTACCCCAACACCTTATTTCGCTTATAACTGAAATATACGAACACACTATTGGATCAGTTAAAGTGCTTGACACACTTTCAAAGGAATTTCATCCAGAACAGGGTGTCAGACAGGGATGTATACTATCTCCACGATTATTCAACATATATGAAGAGCATATTATGAGAAGAGCACTTGAAGGATGGGAAAAAGTCATCTCAATAAATAATCATAAAATAGACAACCTACGTTTCGCAGATGACACAGCCCTTCTTGCAAATAGTCAATCAGAGCTGATTGATCTTACACGACTGGTTGAAAACGGAAATCAAATATTTGGTCTGCAATTAAACATATCAAAGACATGCGTCTTTGAAGTAAGGGTCAAAATAAAGATGAAATTAGCCAAAGACAAAAACCGGAAAGTAAACACAAGAATCGAATTCACAAAAAGATTGAAATTAAACCGAACAGCAGTGTCCCAACATGAGGAAACAGTGGAAGAAATATGGAAGAACTTCAAGGATATTATGCAAAAACTGCAAACGAAATTATAGGGATGAAAAAAAAAGAGAAAAGAAATGGATAACCGGAGACACATTGTACTCTAGGGAAATAAGGCAAAAATATACGTTCGGAACACTTGACCGGCCAGGTTGCAAATGGATTTTTTGGATACTATATACCTATTACATTATAAATATAAAAATGTCCGTTACAGTTCGGACGATAATTTTAGTTATTAGCAAATAAGGGTCAAAAATGTCAGTTTTTTAATTTTGGTACGATTATTAATTTGTTGCTTCGGAAGTTGCAAAATAAAACTTAAATTTCAAAAATAAAAAATTTGCTATGTGAAAACCGCATGAAAAAAGAATACTTAAGTTTTCAAAGTTTTTAAAAAAATAATAAAAAGTCATTTTTATCATTCCGAAAATATTTTAGTAAAGTAGAGTCATTTTTGGCTTATAAACAATTTGAATAACTTTGTTAGTATTGACTGCAAACTAAATTAATCGATTTAGGGATGGGAAAAACCTACCGGTTATAACCTAAAACCGGTTTTTTAATTCGAAATAATCGGTTTTACCGTTTTTTTTTGTCCCGGTTATAACCGGTTTTTTCTTTTTAAAGTAATAACCGGTGAAAAACCGAATAAGTTACCTGTGGAAAAAAAATTTATTTAGAGAAAAATGAAGAAATTTCTATCTATCTTCGATCTCAATCATATGTCTTATAAATAATATGCGACGTAATAAGTAATTAACCCAAACAACCATAATTCAACTTTTATTTACTAATAGAGAACTGGACGAAATTGTCACATCAGCTTTTATGAAACAATTTTGGGAATAGTTATTTAGTTTTAGATGATAATATAGTAACGTAAAAAAGTAAGTGATCTGCTTGAAATCGATATTCCAACCATCATCTAAAAATTGTTTATACTTGAGTACTTGAGACTTGAGAGTCTTGTATGAAAAATGTGAATACCGAAATACGATTAGAAATCTCCAATATGTAATTTTTAAATATTAGGAAATAAAAGGTAGGTATTACAAACGTATTAAAAAATATAACCTACTGAAATTTTTTGATGGCAATAGAGAAGTAAATAATGAATTGGTTTATCGAATTTATTTTTAAGTAAAATATAAGTCATTTGGATACTTTTCTAAACTTGATAGATCTAAGGGACATTCGGTAGATCGGGTAGGATCATCATTTTTGAGAATATCCCAATTATTGACAACGCACTATACGCCGAAGCCGTCTACAACGAGCGACGAATCAGAGATTGGGGTACTTTCGCCCATTTTTAGGGTAATTTGAGAGCGCCTAGGAAAATTTTATAGGTTGAATTGGTTGGGAAATTTTTCGGGAGGAAAATTGAGCAAACTAAAGTGCAATATAAATGTAACATTATAACCTATTTGCTTTTGATTAAAAAAACGAAAACCGGTTTTTGGAACAACCGGTTATTTGACCGGTTATAACCGCCAGGTTAAACCGTAAGTAAAAAAAACGGTATAACCGAAACCCGGTTTTTTGTTCAACAACCGCCATGCACCATCCCTAGACTTTAGGATTTAAAAAGCTGGTACTTTTACATTATTATTGTATTATCGGTTTATAACCTTCTCCGTCTTCCGATACCCGTTCGCCGTTCGCCATTCCTCTCTGTCCGCACATTGATCTACTTACAGACCTCTTTTATCCATGGCTTTGTTTATTCCTGCCTGCCAACTTTTTCTCGGTCTACCTCTTCTTCTTCTACCTTGCGGTTTCTAGTTTTGCACTTGTTTTGTGATTCTATCTTCATGCATTCTTTGTACGTGACCCAACCATCGTAGTTTATTTCGTTGATTTCGTCATTTATTGTATGTGTGACCTTCATTATTTCTCGTATCCGTTTATTGGTGACATGTTCTCTTCTTGATCTTCCTGCAGCTCTTCACCAAAAATCCATTTCAGTGACATCTAACATTTGTTTTGATTTTTCCTTGATATGCCATACTTCGCAGCTGTATGTTATAATGCTTTTCACTACGGCGTTATAGATTTTTTCTTGTTTTGGTTGTTTATCTGCTTGTCCCAGAGTACTGAGTTTAGGAGCCTAATTGCTTTCCTGCCCTGAGTATTTCGTTCTTTAATGGCTCCGTCCAGTGTTCCATCATTCGTGATTTTCATACCCAGGTATTTATATTCGTTACATTTACTGATTGTTTCTCCTTCTTCTATAGTCGAGAAAATGAAGCATTTTGGCTCGCAATTTTTTCGTCCAGCATGGATTTACTTGAAATTTTCACAGAGGGTAGGGAATAGTCCAAGGATCATTTTCTATATCATGCCGCTGTACGCTAAAAGCTTGGGGTGGTTGCCACCCCATCTCGGGGACGGGAATTTTTTATTATATTTTAACCACGTAAATCGATGTAAAAATGAATTCTAAGAAAAAAATGTTTTTTACATTTTCTTCGTAAAAGTAGTATTTTTCGAGATATTCGCGCTTGAAAGTAACAGTTTTTCGACGAAAAAATCGACTTTTTTAGATGGTTTTTTGAGAATACCTCGAAAAATATGGATTTAATCAAAAAAACTGTAGATATCAAAAATGCATCTTTTAGTAACACAAATTAAATTAAACTTAAATAATCTTTTTAAGTATAATGATAGACCTTTCAAAAAATAATAATATGAAGCTCCTAGCATGAAAATTAAGCGACTTATGATCAAAAAATGTCGGTACCTGCTATTCTCTATGAAAAAATCAGTGAAAACAACCCCCTAACTACCCTACTGATTAAAAATTGGTCTTCACCTTTCTGTAATTCCCTTTATATTCGTATTATCAATACACCCAAGAAGTTTGACCTATTTAAAAGGCCTAATTTTAGAAAAATTGGACTTTAAAGAAAAATAGATTTTTTGCAATTTCCTATGTCACCTTTTACTTCAAAATATCTCCGAAAATACTGGAGATACGAAAAAATTATGGACTATTAAATTGTAGCTTATTATTTAATAAGTAAAATTCTCTTGTGCATGGATTTTCTTTACAGTGAACAGATAGCGAGATACTATGGCTATTTGAAACCTCTATTTACGAGCAGACACCCCCTTATTCGAGTCTTTTAAACTCATCCCAATTAAAAACTAAGGGATCTTACAGAATTTAGTTTTCACGGTCTTAGAACTCTTCAAAAATCCTACAGAATTATTTTTGAAAAAACTTTTTATCGTCAAAAATGAAGGAGCCATGTTTAGAAAACGATTTTTTTTTAAATATCGAATAGGCTGCTTATGGATAATTTTCAATGTATGTATAATACCACAGAACCGGTTGATATACTGGAAGATGACTAAAAAACTATTTGTATTTGTACATATTTGTAAATTCGTATTTTTTTGTAAATAAATGTTTTTGTAATTCTTTAATTTTACTTTTTTTCTGTATAGATCTATTAAACTATCTACTTATAAAAATTGTGATGTTATTAAGGGTGGTTTTTAAGGGTTGAAATATGATATTTTATCCTAAAGTATAAAACAATCATTATTTAACCAATCAAAACCAAATTTTACCCATATTAAAATTTACAATGTTTTTATATATTTTTGTCAATAAGGGGTAGGTTGCACCCCTAAAATAATCAACGCCCTTAAGCATGATCTAGAATATGAAGTACAGGGTGATATGATCCTAATCCCAAATTTTTATGTAAATCAATGCAAGCCGAAATGATTCTTTTAGGATAAGTAATTTTTTTATATATAGCTTCAACAAGGGTGGTTTTAAGGGTTGAAATATTATGATAGTATATCTTAAAGCATAAAACAATCATTATGTACCTAATAAAAACCAAATGTTGACAATATTAAAGTTAAAAATGTTGTTTTATAATTTTTTACAGTTAGGGGTAATTTTCACTTTTCACATTTCTATGTTTATATTTGTATTCTCCATTGCCTCCCATAACTTTACCGAAGGTACACTGTCGTATGCCTTTTTCAGATCAATATAATATACGAAATGAATCTCTTGGTTAATCGCTGTTTTCTTTTCCATGACTTGTGCGATTGCAAAAAGGTGATCAATTGTAGATCTTCCGGCTCTAAATCCTGCTTGTTCGTCTGCTTCCATTTTCTTGTATTCGTCTCTATTCGGTTTTTTAAGATCCTTCCGTATATTTTGCTGATTGTTGGTGTACAGGAAATACCCATGTAGTTATCACATTGTTTTCGATGTGTACTTTTACATAAATGTTAAAAAAACATTCACCTTGGTTAATTACAGTCAAAGTTAGCCACTTTTTTTTATTAAGAAAGCTAACTAGCGCTAGTTTGAAGTTCAAGGTATGTATATAGTTTATATGTAAAAGTTTGAGTAAACTTGAACAGAGTGGTTAATATATCTTTAAAAATAACGCCCTAACGAAATCGACTCGTGGTCGGTGGAGGGGAATTATTAAAATCCGTGCACTCAAAAAATGAAATTTATTTTTCAAAGATATGTTGCTCTTTATATCTCCAGAGATAGTTGATGGATTTTGATCATTATTTTTTTTAAATTTATATATATTTCTTGTAGTCTTGTAGAGTATGTTATGTACACATATACCTACCTAACAATACAAAATGTTATGGGGCCGATAATTATGATTCTAAGACCTTCGAGTATACATATATAATTTCATAAAAATCGTTCAAGCGGTATCGGAGGATTATGGCAACTAACATTACGACAGGAGAATTTTATAGATGTAAATAAATAGATGGCTACTAAAAAATAGGGTCTTGGTGATAGAAGGGTGAAAATTAAGGGTTGTATATATATTTTTAATGGTACATACTATAAAATTAAGGTAGACAATTTTTTCTAAAACAATAAAAAAGTGGCAGAGGGTAACCCCCTTATAACTTATGGGTATAAATAATAGATTACAATCTATTTTCAATCCTACAGAATATATGTGTAAAATTTCATAAAAATCTGCCAAGCCGTTTCGGAGGAATATGATAACTAACACTGTTACAGGAGACTTTTATGTATATAGAAGTAACTGTAAATTAAATAAGTAATAAAAGTGGCTTAATTTGCTCGTAATTAACCTAGGCGAAAAGTTTATTTTTTTAAATTCGTGTCAAAATATCAGCTTTTCAAATCCCAACGCAGATTTAGTCAATATGTTAATATGGTTATTCAAATTGTTTATAAGCCAAAAATGATTCTACTTTCGTAAAATGTTTTCAGAATGGTAAAAATGACTTCTTATTGATTTTTTAAATAAGTGAAAATGTAAGTATTCTTCTTTTCTGTGGTTTCCACAGAATTGCTGTATCATTATTATTTTCTGAACAACAACATTGCAAAAAAGTTCTTTGTGATAAACAAATCGAATGCAATTTAAACTAATTGACAAATCGTCTTGCGTTTTTTTATGCATTATGTGGACTGTTTGACTCAACATTTCATGCAATATCAAAGTCTTAAGTTCATTTTTGCAAAAGTTATAGCAAATTCTTTATTTTCGAAATTTAGTTTTATTTTGCAATTTCCGAAGTAACAAATAATCAGAACAAAACTCAAAAACTTCCATTTTAAACCTTTGCTTATCTACTAAAAGATGAATAATCTAAATAAGATATTTAATTACGTTATTTTTACCTGTAGCCATTTAAACGAAAAAATTGTCATATTTGACCCTTATTTGTTAATAATTAAAACTCTCGTCCGAACTGTGACGGGCATTGTTGTATTTATAATGTAATAGGTATAACTCTAAAAGAACCATTTGCTACCTGGCTGGTCAAGTGTCCTGACAAAAACCTTATTTTAAGGAAAAGTAGTAGAAAGGAAATACAAAGAAAAATATAGCGGTTAAAAAGCAAGCCAGAAAAGACAAAAGATACTACGTAAATCATATGGTAAAAATGTCAGAAAAAGTTGCGCAAGAAAACGACCATCAAATACAGTACAATATCATCCGAAATTTGACAGGGAAAACACTAAACAGTAATAAACAAATCAAAGATAAACAAGGAAATAATATAATTAAATCAGAACATAAAATAATACAAAGATGAAAAGAACCCTGCGAGGAAATATATTCCAAACACCACATATAGACGGAGATAATGTAATACAGGAAATAAACATTAGAACAGTTGAAATTACCAAAGAAGAAATACAAAACACACTGAATCAACTAAAAAAATGGCAAAGCCGCTGAAAGCGACAAACTACCGATAGATTTAATAAAGGCGGACGCAAACGAATCAGTACAAATGTTACACAAATTCTTTAACAAGATATGGGCCGACCAGGAGCTCCCACAGAAATGGAACGTGGGTTTAACCATTAAGATACCAAAAAAGGGCCATTTAAATAAATGCGAGAATTGGCGAGAAATAACACTGCTAAGTGCCACATTCAAAATAATGTCAAATATCATATTGAATAGACTGAAGCCAGAAATAGACAAGAAACTAAGACTAAGAAACAACCAAGAAGGTTTTCGCGCAAAACGCTCCACTATCGACCACATTTGTATTATATCTGTACCTACCTCTGTATCTTGTCCCTGTACCTCTATATCTCTTGTACTCTATAATTATCTTGGAACAAGCTGGTGAATGGCAAAAAAATATAAACATGTTTACTTTCACTTTGACTTTGAAAAGGCCTTCGATGGTATAAACAGAGAACAAATGTGGAAGATTCTAAAACTATATGGACTACCGATAAAATAAATCAACTTAATCAGACTATTTTACAGGAAATATAGAGCCAGACTAGAACATGCGGGAAAAATGGTAGTAGATATAGCTATACAAAGCGGAGTTAAACAAAAATGTGTGATATCCCCGACACTATTTATAATAAAAGCGGACTGAATCATGCAGAAAATAAGCGATAATAAAACAGGTATTAGATGGAAATTGCATAACTAGTTGGACGATTTGTAGTTCGCAGATGACATTTGTCCCCTAATCGAACATAGCAGCCATAAGCAAAAGAAGATCGACAAGCTTGCAAAATACTCCCAAGATAATGGGCCTGAAGATAAAGACAAAAAAACCAAACTTAAAAAAAAACAGCAACCAAGAAACTAAAATTAAAATACAAGGAAGACAAATACAGGAGTTATGTAGATAACTTTACATATCTGGGATCGATCATGGAAAAAAGGCGCTAGTAGAGCAGTTGTAGAAAAAAGGATAGTAAAGGCACAATATGCACTCATTATATAATCATATAATGCATTAAGGTGATACAGTAGCGATCAACAAGTAGCCAAAACGCGTTCCAAGATTGCGGCTCTAATTTTGAATATTTTTTCGAGATATTTGGCACACGTATTCGTAATATAATAAAGAATGGCGGTACAGAGCCCAATTTGAAAAATATATTAATATGTGGAAATTACTCTGTAATTAAATACAATATTAAAAAAACGAGCCTGTACCGCCATTAAGAAGAACAAAAAAATACACTTTCTTCAAATAAACTTTTTTTCCGATGCCTAGATTTTGTGTCATTTTGGAACTACTAATGAAATAAAAAATTTTAGTAGTTCCAAAATTACACAAAATCTAGGCATCGGATAAAGAAGTTTATTTGAAGGAAGTGTATTTTTTTGTTCTTCTTAATGGCAGTAAAGGCTCGTTTTTTTAATATTGTATTTAATTACAGAGTAATTTCTACATATTAATGTATTTTTCAAATTGGGCTCTGTACCGCCATTCTTTATTATATTACGAATACGTGTGCCAAATATTTCGAAAAAATATTCAAAATTACAGCCGCAATCTTGGAACGCATTCTCGCTACCTGTTGATCGCTACTGTTTCCTCTTAAGGAAAATCTGGAACACAGGCGATATATCACAGTTAACCAAAATCTAAATATTAATAGCTGGAGAAGAACTGTTACAAGAGATCATGAAAGAATTGGCGTTGAGATGAAGAGAAGTCAAACAAAGAGCGAGAAACAGAGAGCAATGGAAAATACTTGTATAGCAAATTTCGAAAGAATAAAACAGAAAAGAATGCGCTAATCCTGCGAATCAGCCATCTTTGATTTTTGGCTAAGAAACGCAAGAGCGCCCAATACTTCATAATAAGGGAAAGTATTACAGGGAGAGGGAGAGAGAGAGAGAGAGGGAGAGAGAAAGAGAGAGAGAGAGAGAAACAATACTGATTATTTATCAAAATAAAATTTAAGGTAAACCTAACCTAACCTATCGAAAGGCTCATCAAACAATTATTAACTAAAAAAAAAACATTTGTCAAGGGTATATAGTGGTATTAGGTATATTTCATTATAACTTATTCCATCGAAATCTTCCGAAATCCATAATCTTCCATCGAAATAAAATAGAAAATTTTAAAGTCTAGAAAATACATTATTCATAACTACAACCAAGAAATAAGTTTTTCTAACCTGATTTAAGAGTATAAAAACGAAAACAAAGAATTTACAGCAAATCTTTATCGTATATCCGAGCAAACCACCTAGTTGGCAAAAGTTATAAATAGAATTTGTCTGGGTTCTTCAACTAAATTCTCACGTAAACACGACCAAGGTTAAATATTTTACTTGATATTATAAGTACATTGTTGCCAGTATAACGGATGCCAAAGCGAGCGCTAACTGTATGGAATCATTCTTGTTAATATACACGCTGTATATTGATCGGAAGTCACGAAGAGTCAAAACTATACAGAAGCCACGAGGGACGCAAATGCAATATATATATATATATATATATATATATATATACATCTTTATATCATACCTGAACCATCTGGAAAACCGTACAATCCTGAACCTCCTATATCTAGAGTATTTAGAGTTGCCCACGGCACGCTTATATTCATTAATTCTAGCGGGGATTTCAAAAATGTATATATACAAAAGAAATTTTTAATATTTTTAAAGATATATAAATAGGGATTTTACATAATATTGACATAATCCTGATCCCCTTGTTATTTCAGTCAATTCTGAACCCACACATATATGTATATATACAAACCTGAGCCTAATAGATGTTGCCAGTTTTAAGTGAAATGGGATTCTTAAGGAAATTTTCGTATGGCTTCAGTAAGTAGTCAAAATAAAAATTAACCAAAGAAAAGCAAGAATTGTCTTTTACATATGCATAAGTTTACACCTTTTTGGATAGTTACAATTTATCTAGTAAATTATTTGTATTGTTCATTAAGTGAACAAATAGACAAACCCTTCTGTTTATTTATTTTCCGGAGAAGAATAAATTGAATAAAACTCTTATAATGTTAGTCTCTTATAATGGTGGTCCCTGGGATTGGGATCTCAGATTACAAGAACACTCGCCTGTGGAGTAATGACAGCAGTTATTTAGTTAGTTAGTTTATTTTTCAAAATAATAAACATCCAGGCTTTAAAAAATTACAAATTATAAATATCTCAAAAACAAACTATTAAACTGATTGTAATAAAGTATTATATATAAGAAATTAAAGCAACCTCTTTTATCAAACACAATGATAAACTCGTTGGCGTAAGTTTTGATTGTATCTCAACAACAACAAGTGTTTAAAAATGCAAAAATGAAATACATAGTGGATTGCACAGTAACGTTACATAGTATTTAAAAATAATACCTAATATAAAACTCATTAGTTAAAAAAGGGTTTTAAACAGTAACAAACTTGTCGGCGAAGGTATCACATTACTGCAAAAGATCCGTCCCACATAATGAATATCATAAAGAAGGCGAACCCATCATAATATTGCAAAACGATATTATGTCCCACCGAATTAATATGCGATGGCATCATACTACTATAAACTATACGTTCCAGGTTCAAGTTCTTATAATGAATGTCAAAAATATGACGTACCTATGTTGACAGCAATTTATGCAAATTAACAAAAAAGGAATAAATCAGGAAAGTATTCGGTACAATAATTTATTATCAAAAGTAGGTACATTTGTACATTACTTGATTTTATTATTTATTATAGCTTAAGTAATGGCAATTTCAATTTCCTGCAAGCGTAAGAATAATGTGATACAGATCAAAAATAAAACAATAATGTCTTTCAAAATAGTGAAAAAAAATTAAACATCAACTAAAAAATATTTGAAAAATAGTGTTTAATATTTAAGTTTTCCTTTATACATATATTATAAAAGACAGCTTTGATACTTGTGCATTTTCTTTCTATAAATACCTCGAGACTCATATAAGTTGATGCACTTCTACCTCAACGGGAGGCTTTCTGTTTTTAATATGGTCGGAAAAATAATCTGCGATAATGCTTTTTTGTTGCTTTGTCCATGGTTGTCTCCTATCAATAAAGATTTTCTTTTTTAAATGGCCCTTTTTTTGGTGGTTCTTTATTATTATCTAAGTTAGCTGAAGTAGATGGAATCTGGTAATCGGCGTTTAGATTATCATCCAATATATATTTTCCATTTCTTCACCTTGCGCGTCAGAGAGAGGAGGTAAGTTAATGTCAATTTCGTCTAAAGTTTTACCTTTGTATTTTTCAGCTCCTTCCATCATTAAAAGTAAAAGTTTAGAAATTTTAGCAGTTTTATATACTTTTTCAGACAAAGGATAATAATTGCAATGCGTTTGTAATGTGTGTCCCATGAATTTGCTTAATTGCTCCATATCATTATTGTAAAATTGGAGAAGTTGAGTAATGGTGGTCAAATGCTTTCGAAGTTTTGTTGCTGTTATACTCGCAGGTCTCTCCAACTGACATTTGTTGGCATATTTATGAATAATTTTAGTTCCATCAACAAATCCTCTTCCAGTGGTGTGAAATACAAAGTCACTTTCAATTACAAAGTTATTTCTACAGTGTAAAATATAATCGAAATGAATTTTCATTGATAGTGATAACAACATGGGTACTCCTCTTCCACGCTTACCTCTTATAACAAAACGACTGTAAGTTTCTAATAAACATTTTTCAGCTTGAGTTAAAACATTTTTCGAATTCGGTATCATTTTCACCCCCTAAATTAATACATTTAAACGTTTGGATCTTTAGCTGAGCCACCTCTGCTGGTCTTCGTCTGTTAAGAAGAATGACTTGCGCATACAGTGTGTCTTTTAATGAATTATAGGTCTTAAAATCATACTCATCTGATTTCAATTTGTCAAATAATTCTTCTGCAGTTGTTTGCAAAAAAATGTTAAGTTTCTTGAGGTCGTTAGTAAGCGGCAAAAGTTCTTCCTTGTTCCATTTATTCTGATTGAAATTGGTACATGCTTGTGCAGAAACTTAATTGCACCAATGGGATTCTATAAGATTTTTCAATATTTTAAGGTCTTTTCTCTCATCGCTTGTGTCCTCAATCTGAACAAGATTAATATCTGCTAAGTCGCAAGATTTTTTTATAAATGTCCCAAAATTTATGGCCAACGTTGGTGACTCATAATTTTCTGTTTCTGGATTATATTTTGCCAGTTTATTAACTCCAGAAATTATTAGTTGAAAATGCTTTAGGCGAAGAATACCTATAAGTTTCTTAATCTCTGGATTTTTTAGTCTTGCAAAGTGTAAGAGTTTTGCAAGTCTTCGCATATTCTTTCTTACCAAATCCATATTGCCTTTACTTTGACGGCCTTTTATGTACGAATATGTATACTGACAAATTAAGGGATCTTTTTTGGCAATAATATTTTTGTCATCTGCGTGCATCCTGAAAATTTTTTTTTATTTTAATAAATCGTCATGTTTAAGAAAATGGTGTAGAAACAAAGTAGTTTGTCCGTCGCTTTGGGTCGTTCGTCTTCTATTATTATCCTTATCATAATTATTAGACGGACAAATTTTGGTATGCCTAAGTAAACATTTTTTCTTATAGTATCCCAAACAATACTTGCACGGTAGATATTTATCTGCACTTGACGACTTATCAGTAAGGTTTGTCCTTTAACAGGTCTTAATGCGGCGTCTGCCCGATTTCCGATAAAATTTACCTTCTTAAGTTTGACAAAGCCAATCGTCTTTCAAATTAACTTTATGACATAATATTTAAGTACCTCAATTTCTTTTGAGTGCCATTTAGAAATATGTCTAGCAAAATGAGATTGTACATCCTTTTTGCAATAGAAGCAAAAATCCCTTGGATCTTTGTAATTTTTCCTCAACGTTTTTTCAACAAATGGCTAAAAAAATGTACAATGAATCAAACACGTTAAAAGAAATAGGAAAGATTTAAGTAAAGTAACATTAAAAAAATAATCATAGTTGATTTTAACTTTATTAGACACAAAATCTTGTGATCAAGTTATTTCGTCATTTACGACTTGTCAGATAGGCTTTTTATACATGTAGCTGAGTTTGGTTTGTTTTGTTGGACACAAAAAACCGTCTTACGAGCCGTAAACGACAAAACAAACTTACCAGAGTATGTCATGTCTAATGGATTAAAATCAATTCTGCTTCTTTCCTTACGTTATAGGCTTTCTCACAGATTGTTAGTTTGACAATTATTGGAGTTTAGGAAAGCGTAAAGTACCAAATTGTTTTGTATGCCATATTATACTGCTTATATCGTAATTTAAAGCCATGGAATAGAGCCTCAATGTTAGGCATTTCTCGTAGGAATCGAATTACGAACAGGGAGATAAGACGGAGAAGAGGAGTGACGGATACCATACTAAAGTGGAACTGGGCTGGACACATAGCTAGAATGTCGGATAACAGATGGACACAGCAAATAATACACTGGAGACCAAGACAAGAAGCATATCGAAGTAGAGGTCGTCCGCCAACCAGATGGTCTGAAGAAATAAAACGGATCGACAAAAATTGGATGCAAACAGCACAAAACAGAAATGCATGGAAAATACTGAGGGAGACCTATATCCAACAGTGGATAGATCCGGGTTGAATGATGATCATGATCGTAATTTAATTGAGTTATTACCTTCTCTTCTAGAGCAAGAGATGATATCCTTTTAGCTACAGAACTGCTGCTTGTCTGTTGCCCCTTTTCACTTTCCTTCTCCACTTGATGTTCACTTTTTTGTTTACTACCAAAATTTAAGAGTTTCTGTATTATTAGGGATTCGTCCTTCTCGCGCTTCTCTCTTTCAACCGGTTTTTTTAAATGGTATTGAAGAAACGTTATTCGCGTGATCCGCTCCATCAACCACTTCTTCAAGTATTAACGAATCGTTCTCACGCTGCTTGCTGTCAACCAATTCTTCACATATTTGTGGATGGCTCTTTCTTAGTAGAATACTTAAATTTGAGAACTGCAAGAATAGTCTGGGCAGATTATCGGAGAATAAGCAATTTTTGGGAAAAGTTATTTACCAGCAATTTTATTGCTGAAATCGAATCTTATGATCCTATATATTAATAATATAGGTACGCAAAGTCCACAGATAGTGTGCTACTTTTCTATAAACAAAATGGCGCCCGAAAATCGTGTTTTTTCAATCTTTGCACTACAACTCCAAAGATTTTAACTTTACACCAAAAACACCCAAATAAAAATTCACCCTAATGAAATTCTGCATAGAGACAGATTTTTCTCGATTTACTTCGACGAAATTTTTTTTCGGTAAATGCGGGTTTTTTTCAAAAAAATTTTTAATTTTCAACTAAAATTTTAGGCTAGTAATTATTTATCAATAATTAAATAACTTAGTGATATAAAAGCTCTTTTGGTATCGATTTTATTTCCAGAAGCCGATTCGGGTCGCCATAATAACCACAATAATTATGATGCATAAGAATAACTATGATTTTTGTATAAAATGGCACTATACCTATCTAATGTACTTTACAGAATTGAAATTGGACTATTTGAGCGGCCTTAGGAATATTTTAAAATTATAAACAATTTTTTGCCTTATAAACAAATATAATATCTCGGAAAATATTAAATTAAATTAAATTATGAAAACGGTCTTGGAAAGAAAGCGGCAGGACGCTTCTTTTAAAAGAAAAACTGTTTAATTGCAATGAGTGGTTCCTCAGATACAACCGGTATGTAGTTGACCGGCATGTACGGCGAAGATATACATAATAGGATGGTAAATTTTCGAATCATCACCTTTCTATTTCGGTTCTCTTTCTCCGCACAAATTTTCATATCGTCAAAAGACTCATAACATATATTATAATAATAAAAACTATCGGTATTACGAGTGAAAAATACCAAAAATACCAAAATTTCAATAAAACATCAGGTTGGAGAAAATGGAATATCAACGTTCAAAATCGGTATACGTTAAAAAAGATGCATTTTCTCGGCTTCCCATGGAGCAATTTTCTTCAATTTTTTTTGTTCTCAATTTTGTTCCTTTGACATTAATAAATGTCAAAGTTGTTTTTGTTTTGTTAAATAAGATTTAAATTTTCTGTTATGTTTTCTCTAGAAATTTAATATACATTTAATCCTTAAACCCTTTTTCTCAAAGTGAGAATTTATTTTAATCCCTTCTGTATAACTTAACTTTACCTAACTTATAAACACATTTCTTCTTCTTCTTAGCCTTCTATCGTCCACGTTTGGACATAGGCCTCTCCCAACTCCTTCCATCGGTCTCTATCCTGAGCAACATATTTCCAATTCGTTCCGGCTACTCTTTTAATATCATCAACCCATCTCATCTGTGGTCTTCCTCTCGGTCATTTACTTTGGTAAGGTCTCCAATGTTGTATCGTGGCATTCCAACGTTGGTCTTTTTGTCTAACAGTGTGGCCTGCAAAGCTCCATTTAAGTTTGGCAACTTTTGTTGTTATGTCCTCGACTTTTGTTTTTGATCTTACCCAGTCGCTCCTCTTTTTATCTGACAGTCGTATACCTAACATTGCTCTTTCCATAGCTCTTTCTGTTGTAGCTAGTTTATTCATATTTGCCTTGGTTAGGGTCCAGGTTTGACACCCATATGTCATGATAGGAAGGATGCACTGGTTGAACACTTTGGTCCTCAAATATTGATGTATTTTGCGGTTCTTAAGTATCCAACCAAGTTTTCCAAATCCTGCCCATGCTAGTCTTGCTCTCCTATTAATTTCCGCACTTTGGTTTTCTTTGTCAAGTTTCAGGATTTGGCCTAGGTAGATATATTCCTGGACTTTTTCTATCTCACTGCCATTTATAGTTATGCGTCTGGGGTCATCTGTGTTTGTCATTATTTTTGTTTTCTTCATGTTCATTTTTAGACCGACGTATTGGGAGCTGCCTGCGAGTTCCTCTGTCATAATTTGCAGTTCCTCGAATGAGCTCGCTATAATCACAATGTCGTCAGCGAATCTGAGGTGATTTAGCTTCTTGCCATTAACGTTAATGCCATAGGTTGACCAATTTGTCGTTTTGAAGACGTCTTCTAGTGCTAGGTTGAAAAGCTTTGGCGATATTACGTCTCCTTGTCTCACGCCTCTCTTAATAGGGATGGGATTTGTATTTTCATCTAGTTGTACTATCATAGTTGCATTTTCATATATATTATGTATTAGTTGTCTATATCTCGAATCTATTCTACAATTATTAATAGCTTGTTCTATGGCCCACATCTCGATACTATCAAACGCCTTTTCATAGTCTACGAAGGCAAGAAATACGGGTAGTTGGTATTCATTTGCCTTCTCTATCAATGTTCTCATTGTCAGCAGATGGTTTGATGTACTATATCCTTTGCGGAAGCCAGCCTGTTCCACTGGTTGGTAATTGTCCATTTTGTAGGTCAACCGGTTGTTAATAATTCTCATGAATAGTTTGTATACTTGACTGAGCAACGATATCGGTCTGTAATTCTGTAGGTCACATTTGTCCCCTTTTTTGTGTAAAAGTATTACTAGACTTTCGTTCCAGTCTTTAGGGATCTTGCTATTATGGAGACATTTATTAAATAGCTCTGTTAGTATAGGGATTGTTACTGTCTTGCTTGTTTTCAAGAGCTCGGCAATTATACCGTCCTGTCCTGGAGCTTTATTATTTTTTAGTTCTTTTAAAGCTCTTTCTATTTCGAATCCCTTTATATTTGGTAGTACTTCTGATCCCACGTTTTTTATTTTTCTTTTGACGTTCTCCTTTGTTGATTCATTAGGCTGGCTTTGCGAGCTGTACAAGCTTTTGTAGAAGTCTTCGACTATTTTTGTTATTTTATATTTGTCCTTCTCTTCCTTACTATTGGCGTCTTTAATTTTAATGATTTTTTGAACACCCAATGCGGGTCTTAGACATTTTAAGCCTCTGTTGTTTTCAATGACTCGCTCTATTAAGTTCTCGTTCCATTTTTGTAAGTCGCGTTTTAGTTCTTTTCTAATTGTTTTATTAAGTTCTATGTATTCTTGAGTATGGCGTTTGTTTTGCGTTAGTAGTTGTCGTCTTTCCGTCATCAGTTGTTTAGTTTCGTTGCTTATTTTGTCTTCTTTAGTACTTGTTTTCTTTGCGACCTGTAGTCCGGCTTCGAGAAGGTTCTTATTGATGTTTTTGTTAATTTCGTCAATTTCATCTTGATTATGTGAAGGATCATATTTGAACTTATCCGCTAAGACCTCTCGGAATTGCTCTTCATTTGTTTTTACTTTAAAGGCATCTATTCGCGTTGTTTTTTTAAATATTCTTTTCCTCTCTTCTTTCATGTTAATATTTATTTTTGCTCTAACTATACGATGGTCACTACCCGTTGTTACGTTGTTTATTGTTGTTACGTCTTCGAATATTCTTTTGTTGTTTGAGAGAAAATAGTCTATTTCATTTTTGGTGGTTCCGTTAGGTGCAACCCATGTCCACTTTCTGTTAGGTTTCTTTTTGTAGAAGGTATTCATAATATACATGTTTTCTTGTTCCAGAAATTCCATAAGTTTTTCTCCCCTTGTGTTTCTTGTGCCGAATCCAAAATTTCCAATCTTGCTTTCAGAGTCTTCAATCTTACTTCCAATTTTGGCGTTAAAATCTCCCATTATTATTATTTTGGATTCTCTGTTGGTGTCTATAGCTTTTTTAAGATCTTCGTAAAAAGTATTTATTTCTTCATCAGTTGCCTTTTCAGTTGGAGAATAAACTTGCACAATCTTTAATTTGGTTTTTGGATTTAGTTTTAAAATCATGTATGTAACCCTGTCTGAGATGCTGTCAATTATTTGAATTTGTGCTCACATATTGTGAATATAAACACATATCAACCATCAATTTACAACGTCCTTTATTATTCATATTCACTTTTAAATCGAGCGCACACAGCGACGTTCCTGAACCAAAACAAACGACTGTTGCAAAGTTACAAAACTAAAGAATATAATATATACCTATTAACAAATCTGTCAGGCTAAAAATAGAATTCGCCGAATCTTTACACAAAATTACGACAAAGCAATGTTGCCACGTGGTATGGATCAGGATGGTATTAATTGTGATATATACATAAAGATCATGTATATTCGTGAAATTGTTTCCAGCGCCAAAGTGGCAAATGTCTGAACTAAAAGATACAATGCTGAACCATACTACAAACAGGTTTCTCTCGGATTCCAAATGGCATATTGAATTGAAAGTTAATCAGTTTTGTCCGCTGATGACACCACTAGTTTAAAAAAATTATTTATATTGTAAGTTTCAAAATATATGTCAGTTATAAAAGGAAAACTATCCTGAACCAATATACAGGTTCAGGATGGTTAACGTGGTTCAGGTTTGTGTTTAAGTTTTACTATCGAAGGCTCAGGATTGTACTATAAATGAATGTATATATATATATATATATATATATATATATATATATATATATATATAGGTATATATATATATATATATATATATATATATATATATATATATATTAAAATTTTTTTTTGTTATTAATATATTATTAATTGTTAATAATATATATTATTAACAATCATATATATCTCTGGTGTACAGAAGAAATCTTTTCGTTTATTTAATATATATATATATATATATATATATATATATATATATATATATATATATATATTATTGTTAATAATATATATTATTAACAATTAATAATATATTAATAACAAAAAAAAATTTTAATATATATATATATATATATATATATATATATATATATATATATATATATATATATATATAAAAAACACTTTTGAGTTTCGGTGGGTTGGAGTCAATAAAAAGGGGCTGTTAGAATACTATTTTTTATTACTCGAGCTTTCGAATGTGTTTACATTCATTTTCAAGAGCTAAAAAGTAACTGATAAAGTGGAAACAAAGATCATGTAAAAATATAACTCACCAGATAAATCTAGATTGGTTATTAAAACTTGCTAACATTAATACATATAAATAAGAGGAAAACTATTAATATCCATAAAATGAATTCTTTCCAGACTGCATAATATAAATTAATGGCCAAAAGATTTAAATTTTTGAAATGAATTTTGAATTTGAATGATCGGTAAATTGGAAAAAAATTTTAATACAAAAAGTCAATGTCAGTGAAAAAATCAGCCTACATCGACAAGTAGCTAAAAGTAATTTATTTAAATATATTATAACGTGATGATTTGTTAAAAAAAAGAAAGAAGAAATAAATAAGTAGAGAAAAAAATATTTTAGTAGTTTACAGAAGTACAAAAGAAATGTAATAAGGATGTGAAAAAAGTGAAATATTTATGGTGCTCTGAATATTATTTAAAATTATAAGGAAATGATGTAATTATAAATTTTGCTTAAATTTTGAATTTCTGATCTTTTATTTAAACTATGATCACTTCTACTAATAGATACCATTTCCAAAAAAGTCCTTTTGAATTTATTACCTTCATTGCACAAAATTTTTATGTTGTCAAAATCCATGATATGATCTTTGTCAATCACATGATTTTGACAACATAAAAATTTTGTGCAATGAAGGTAATAAATTCAAAAGGACTTTTTTGGAAATGGTATCTATTAGTAGAAGTGATCATAGTTTAAATAAAAGATCAGAAATTCAAAATTTAAGCAAAATTTATAATTACATCATTTCCTTATAATTTTAAATAATATTCAGAGCACCATAAATATTTCACTTTTTTCACATCCTTATTACATTTCTTTTGTACTTCTGTAAACTACTAAAATATTTTTTTCTCTACTTATTTATTTCTTCTTTCTTTTTTTTAACAAATCATCACGTTATAATATATTTAAATAAATTACTTTTAGCTACTTGTCGATGTAGGCTGATTTTTTCACTGACATTGACTTTTTGTATTAAAATTTTTTTTCCAATTTACCGATCATTCAAATTCAAAATTCATTTCAAAAATTTAAATCTTTTGGCCATTAATTTATATTATGCAGTCTGGGAAGAATTCATTTTATGGATATTAATAGTTTTCCTCTTATTTATATGTATTAATGTTAGCAAGTTTTAATAACCAATCTAGATTTATCTGGTGAGTTATATTTTTACATGATCTTTGTTTCCACTTTATCAGTTACTTTTTAGCTCTTGAAAATGAATGTAAACACATTCGAAAGCTCGAGTAATAAAAAATAGTATTCTAACAGCCCCTTTTTATTGACTCCAACCCACCGAAACTCAAAAGTGTTTTTTATAAACAAGTCAACAAAGTACTTCTTTTTTCTATATATATATATATATATATATACAGGGTGAGGCAGATAAAGGCCCTATTAGAAATATCTCGAGAACTAAAGGTAAGAAAATCATGAAAATTGAAATATAGGGGTTTTGAGGTGCGAACTATTTAATGAAAATATTTTGGTCTCTTTGCTACTTCCGGTTATACCGGAAGTTGATTGTAACTTCGTTTTTTTTTAATGGGACGAAAATAGTATATTTTTACATTTTTGGATTCTCTTCGATTTCTTCTTTCTTAAAATATAAGGTTTTGTAATATTATACAAGGTGGGTTAAAAGATAATATCGTTGTCTTATTAATTTCGTAGCAATATTCGCACCCTGTAAGATTGTAGTAGTTTGACATTATAAACTCTATTTATGTGCAAATGATTTTTAATATAGTCTACTATTGTTAGGAATTATTAGTATAATTAAATGTTTCATTTTAGTATACATGGTTGGTCGAAACTCGGAATTTGTATTTTCTGAGTTTTCTTATTTGGAACACCTTGTATTTTAGTATTGTAATGAAATGTTATTTTATGGTACTTTTTAATTTCTTAAGCATTCCCTATACTTAACTGCTTTAATTTGTGAGTTATTGGTGATTCAAGCCAAACATTAATTGCAACACAAAATATGTGAAATTGTATTAGGGTGGCCGTGAAAATATTCAATCACAAATAATTTTTTGGAAATAAATACATATTAATCTAGACTGATACTTATAATTGCCAATAATGGTTGAGATATCAAAATACCAACGAAGTTAAGACTGTTGGTACGATTAACAATTAAGCACAAATTAAAGCAGGTAAGTATAGGGAATGCTTAATTAGTAAAAAAGTACCATGAAATATAATTTCATTATAATACTAAAATATAGGGTGTTCCTTTTAAGAAAACTCAGAAAATACCCATTCCGAGTTTCGACCAACCCTGTATACTAAAATGAAAAATTTAATTATACCAATAATTCCTAACAATAGTAGACTATATTAAAAATCATTTGAACATAAATAGAGTTTATTATGTCAAACTACTACAATCATACGGGGTGTGAATATTGCTACGAAATTAATAAAAAAACGTAATTATTTTTTAACCTACCCTGTATAATGTTACAAAACCTTATATTTTAAGAAAGAAGAAATCGAGGAGAATCTAAAAATGTAAAAATATACAGGGTGTCCCATTAAAAAAAACGAAGTTATAAGCAACTTCCGGTATAACCGGAAGTACCAAATAGATGAAAATATTTTCATTAAATAGATATATATATATATATATATATATATATATATATATATATATATATATATATATACAGTATGTCCCTGTAAGTTGTATCCATACGGAAAACTTTTTTATTATTAATTTTACAGAAAAAAGTTATTCTTTATAAAAAGCTCTGCATGGTCCAAAACCTAAGATTTAACCATCAAATATCAATTTTTTTGAATATTATACGAGGTATGTCAAAAAGTTTGAATTTCACTCAAGAGTAAAGTAGCTTTATTTTTCACAATATTGAAAATTGCTATTATGAAAAGTTGTTTGGAATTAAAAACTATATTCTAATATGCAATTACATCCTTCTAATTAAATTTTTTTTAATTATGGATAACTAACATTATTTTCAGTTATTTCAATTCTGATAACTCTTTTATTATTAATTTTACGAAAAAAAGTGATTCTTAATAAAAAGTTCTGGATAGTCTAAAACCTAAAACACAACTATCTTATATGAAATTTTATCAATTTTATACGAGGTATGTCAAAAAAGATAAATTTAGATCAAAAGTAAAGTACCTTTATAGTTCAGAATATTTCAACTAAAAGGATGTAATTACATAATGAAACATAGTTTTTAATTCTAAATAACTTTTCATAATAACAATTTTTGCTATTGTAAAAAATAAACGTATTTTACTCTTGAGCCAAATTCATATTTTTTGACATAACTCGTATAAAATTGATAAAATGTAACATAAGATGGTTGTATTTAAGGCTTTAGACCAGGCAGAACTTTTTATTAAGAATTACTTTTTTTCGTAAAATTAATAATAAAAGAGTTATCTGAATTAAAATAACTGAAAATAATGTTAGTTATCCAAAATGGCTCAAAAAAATTTTTTTCAATTAGAAGGATGTAATTGCATACTAGAATATAGTTTTTAATTCCAAACAACTTTTCATAATAGCAATTTTCAATATTGTGAAAAATAATGCTACTTTACTCTTGAGTGAAATTCAAACTTTTTGACATACCTCGTATAATATTCAAAAAATTTGATATATGATGGTTAAATTTTAGGTTTTGGACCAAGCAGAGCTTTTTATGAAGAATAACTTTTTTTCGTAAAATTAATAATAAAAAAGTTTTCCATATGGATACAACTTACAGGGACATACTGTATATATATAAAGGAACGTGGATATCCCCTGATAAAAAGACAGTAAATTAGATAGACCATATTTTAATAGAGAAAAAACATGCAAACAATGTAATAAATGTTAAGAGCATGAGAGGAGCGGACTGTAACTCGGACCACTACTTGGTGAGAGCAGAATACAAAATCGAGCATAATATAAAGAAAAACAATAAAACAAAAGAAAAAATTGGAAAACAATTCAACATAGGACTACTAAAGGATAACAACACACAGAAGAAGTATGAACAGGGAATAACCAACAGGCTAACCAGGGAACAAGAAACGTCAAACCCAGACAAACAATGGGAAAATATAAAAGAAACAATCTTGAACACAAGTAAAGCAATCCTAGCGAAAACCAAAAGAAAACACAAAACAAAAGATTGGTATGATGAAGAATGTCAAGAAGTAGCAGAAGCAATAAGAAAAGAAGACTCAAAAATCTCACAAATGACGAAGAAAGCCTTAGAGAAGAATACAGAGAATTTAGAAGAATACAGAGAAGTTAGGAAAATCATGAAAAGAAAATGTAGAAGCAAAAAGAGAAAATACAACAAGAACAAACTGAAAGAAATAGAAGAAATATTAAAAAAAAAAGAAATAAGATCATTCTACCAGGAAGCAAAAAAAATGGAAAGAGGATATCAAAAAAACAACCCATATATGAGTTGAAAAAATAATGGGAAACTGGCAAAACTATTTCACAGAACTGCTAAATAAGAGCGAAGTACAAAAGGAAACAAACCATGAAATTGAAGATGATCAGATAGCGATAGAAATACCTACATAACAAGAAATAAAGAACGAAATAAAGAGCTTGAAAAATAACAAAAGCCCAGGAATAACAGAAATATCGGCCGAAATGATAAAATCAGAAGGGAAAAGACTACAGAAAGAGATATATGACCTGATAAAAAGAATATGGGAAGTAGAAAAAATGCCAGAAGAGTGGACCATAGCAAGGGTATGCCCCATACATAAAAAAGGTGATAGAATGCTATACGAAAACTACAGAGGCATCGCACTATTAGAAATAGTTTACAAAATCTTGGCACAAAGTATAAGAAAAAGGCTAAGTCAATATTCGGAAAAAATACTGGGAGAATACCAGGCAGGTTTTAGAAACAACAGATCAACGACTGACCAAATATTTGCCTTAAAAGAAATACAGACTACCTGTTACGAACATAAAACAGTACTATATGCTTTGTTCATAGATTTTAAGCAGGCTTACGACACAGTAAACAGACAGCAGATGTACGAACTGATGAAAGAATTGGGAATACCAAGTAAAATTGTCAGGATGGTAAAGATGACGATGGAAAACACAACAAACGAAATAGCTTGGAAAGGTTATACATCCAAAAAGTTTGAAACCAAGGAAGGATTACGACAAGGAGACCCACTATCAACAACGGCATTCAATATAACATTGGAAGGAATAATCAGGAAAGCAGAATAAACATGCAAGAAACGATATTTAAAAACGGCCACCAATACATAGCATTTGCAGATGATCTGACGCTATTAGCAACAAGCAAAAAAGAACTGCAAAAGTTAATGAAAAACATAATAACAGAAGCCAAAAAATTCGGACTTAAAATAAATGAAGAAAAGACAAAGTATATGATAATGGGAGAGATCCAAAAAGAAAAAGAGAATAACATCATAGTACAAATAGATGGAGAAAAAACATACTCGTTCAAAAGAGCCAAACAAATTATTTACCTGGGAGCCAAAATAGATGAAAATGGTCATGAAGAAGGGGAAATAAAGGCAAGAATAGCTAAAGGAAATAAAAAATATGGAGCATTACGCACATTATTGAAATCCAAATACGTATCAAGAAAAACAAAAATAAGAATTTATAAGACTGTTATCAGACCTACAGTAACATACGCATGCGAAACATGGGTGCTCAAAAAGTCAGAAACAGACTTTTAGAAAGATGGGAGAGAAAAATGCAAAGAGCAATATATGGAGGTGTGAAAATAGAAGGTCAGTGGAGAAGAAGAACCAATAAAGAATTGGAAGAACTATATCAAGAGCCAACGATCACGACGACGATCATAGCATAGAGAATACGATACTTGGGGCACATCGAGAGAATGGGAAGTAAACGAATGCCAAAAATGGTACTCTCACGAAGACCCATACAAAAGAGGAGGAAAGGCAGGTCAAGGAAAAGATGGGAGAGAAAAATGCAAAGAGCAATATATGGAGGTGTGAAAATAGAAGGTCAGTGGAGAAGAAGAACCAATAAAGAATTGGAAGAACTATATCAAGAGCCAACGATCACGACGACGATCATAGCGACAGATCATAGCACAGAGAATACGATACTTGGGGCACATCGAGAGAATGGGAAGTAAACGAATGCCAAAAATGGTACTCTCACGAAGACCCATACAAAAGAGGAGGAAAGGCAGGCCAAGGAAAAGATGGAAGGACAGTGTGTACGAAGATACGTGTTTAATATCTTTCAAAAACCTATCGAGTAATACCAAACATTACCCTCCACGCCACCACTTGGGGGTCGGGTGGGGGATACCTTTGAAATATTAAATAAAAACCCCCATTTAATAATCCAGATTTGGATTTTTCATGAAAAAAATAAGTAAAATTTGTTCGAAACATTTTTTAGAATTTTGACACTATAATCGGAAATGCTTCGAATAAATGATACTTACTCTTTCACCAGGAATCTAAAACTGCAATAAAAAATGGGGGTTCTCATTTCAGATTTTAGAGTTACCCCCCACCCCTCCTCCACAGGCCCGGCCCTATAGATTTTACCGCCCTTGGCAAGATCGGCGACCGCCGCCCTTCTCAACCCAAAAATTTCACCATGGCTCTTAATTTGCTGAAATCTATCACTTAATGCATTAACAGTTGTATATAATATACTTTCGTCTATGTATACTTTCGAAGTAAACTTTACATCCTGTCTCTGGATCTAGGTCCATACTTTAATATTCAGCCTCATAGCCAAAATCTCTTTTTATTTTTCTCTTTCTTGATTTTCGGTTTCTCAATCTCTAACTTAGATGCTCTTTTGCGTTTGTCAAATAGCCCTGAAATTTTAAATCACTTCCGAGAGACTTGATATTGACAGCTTGATACACTCCCAGATTAATACTCTGTAGTGATTTGCTGACTACGTTGATGTGAAGTAAAATGTCATGCCATATTACCACAAAGCAAAGAAAAGTAAAATCACGGATTTATTTATTTATTCATGAGCAACCATTTTATCATTGTTTTTATTGACAGTAATTTCTAAAAGAGCATCGCAGATTTCTTCAATTTGGTACTTTCCTATCTAGTTCCGGACAAAGGTTTCAATGTTTGGCTAGAAATATGATTTTTCAGTATAGTCCAACGATGAATAGATGGTGAGAAAAAGTTGTAAATTTTTTTCACTAAGGAAAAGAAAGAAACTGCAAACTGTGAGGCTTTAGCAGCATCGTTCACGACTAAGTTGAGTGAATGGCTATAACATGAGGTAAAAAATGCTCTAGGATTCATTTTCAAAATTCTGTTTTGAACTCCTAAGTTTTTCGCTTTCATGTTATTTGCCCCATTATCATATTCTTGTCCCCTAATATCTGCCAAGGTATTCCTAGTTCATTCAGTTTTTGCAAAATAACTTCTTTATGTCCCAATCCAGTGGATACCAGTACAGGCACAAATCCAAGAAAATGTTCTACAATTTGAATACTTTGTACAGGAACAGGAACAGGAATCTAAATCGACAAAATGTACAACAAATGTACAATCTAAAATTATGCTACAATACTTTGCTGATTTCAAAACGTTTAAAATTTTATTTTTGATTTGGTCACGGAGGAGTTAAATAATTTCGTTTTAAATACGTTTTCACAGTAGTGATGCTGCTTGTTACTACCATTCGTTGTTCTTCTAATGTGTTCTTGTAAAACAGAATCAACTTTTTCAAAGAACTCAACAAGCTTTAAAAAATTACCATTGTTGTGATGAAAATTTTTATGAGAATCGCCTCTCACTATTCTGATCCCATTAATCTAATTCGATCAAGAAGAAGGCCATGTTGTCAATTTCTGGTAGAAAGAACCTAGCAATTGTTATTGTTTCACTTATGTTATTACGTTGCATTTTTGCCGCTCTTGTTCGTAAAATTGATTTTTTATAATATTAAAAACATAATTTTTATTATTTCGTTAATTTCCAAAATTGACTGTCTTCTAAAATTTGCCACCCGTAAATTGACCGCCCTGGGCAGCCGCCCAGTTCGCCCACCCCTGGGGCCGGGCCTGCTCCTCCAGGATTTGATAAGGGAGGTCGTGTTTGGTATTATTCGATAGTTATTTGAAAAATATTAAACAAGTGTTTTTTGGGATTTATTTGGAAGTGTATTTCTCGAGATATTAGACTGTTTCTATAATTTACCTACAGTATCACGATAAATAGTTTTTTTCGATTATAGTGCCATCTATCGACAATTAGAAAAAATGTCTCGAATAAAAGTTGATTATTTCTATGTAAGGAATCCAAATCTGCAATAAAAACTGGGAGTTTCCATTTAAGATTTTAAAGTCACCATCTCACCCCACCTCCAGGGGGTAGAGAGGGGTGTCGTGTTTGGTCTTTCGATAGATTTTTGAAAATTATTGAACGCGCATTTTTCAGTTTTTCGATCCGATATTTATTTCGCGAAATATTTGACCGTTCCGCTACTTTTGGGACACCGTATATAATATATCGATCGGATAGCTCAGTGCGACTAGCGACTGACTCACACTTCACTCCGCCGTTAGGTATGTGAGTTCAAGCCCAGCCCAGGCCATCGGAAAAACAAAAAGGCTAACGCGTCAGTATAAAATTCTAAATATGAATCTGGCGCTTAGACTGGAATATGCGGGCATCTGATCAACCTATGAGGGAGCAGTACGGCAAGGGATAAGGGATTGCGGCTCGGTGATACTCCCCCATAGATCCCTACCGAAGGGCGTTGACGCCTAAGAACGGTGTATACATCATATAATATTTACATATTATATGAAAATGCAACTATGATAGTATAACTAGTCGAAAATACAAATATCATCCCGATTACGAGAGGAGTTCGACAAGGCGAAGTAATAATACATATCACCAAGCTGTTTAATCCAGCCCTAAAAGACATATTCAAAACTACAAATTGGTCAAGATATGGCATCGTCGTTAATGGTAACAAGTTAAACCGCTTCAGATTTGCTGAAAACATCGGAATTATACTAGCATATTCTAGGAACTACAAAACTATGGTGGATGAACTCCCTCCTAATCATCATCATTCTCTTTGCCTTATCTCTATGAGGGGTCGGCTTCTCTAATTGCATTTCTCCACAAAATTCTATCCTGGGTCATATCAATGTTAATCCTCTTTACCAACATGTCCTGCCTTATCGTCACCCCTAGGTCTTCTTTGGTCTTCCTCTCCTACTCCTTTTAAGAATCTGCACTTCAGCTATTCTTCGTATTGGGTGATTAACGTCTCGACGTTGAACATGACCAAACCACCTTAACCAAACCTATGCTCTCTCATTTTGGCATCAATTGGTGCCACACCTAGACTTCCCCCAATATACTCATTTCTAATGTTATCCTTCTTTGTCACTCCACTCATCCATCTAAGCATTCTCATTTCCGCCACATGCATTCGTTGTTCCTCTTTCTTTTTCACTGCCCAACATTCAGTTCCGTACATCATAGCCGGTCTTATGGCTGTTTTATAGAATTTTCCCTTCAGCTTCATTGGAATTTCTCTGTCACACAACACACCACTCGCTTATTTCCACTTCATCCATCCAGCCCTAATTCTACTGCATGCATCTCCATCTATTTCTCCATTACTCTGTAATACCGATTCTAGGTACTTAAAATTATTGCTTTTCACAATCATTTCACCATCCAAAGATACCCTTTTAGTTGTAGTAATTCCATCTTTAAAGGAACATTTCAAATACTCTGTTTTTGTCCTACTAAGTTTTAAACTTTTTTTTTCTTGGTTTTGTGCTAATTTTTTTGATTATTTCATTCATAGGAGATTCTGACCAATAGAAAGCTACAGAAATAAAAATTAAACTGATAATTTTTGATAATATCCCGTCGTCAAGTATATTACGTCAGATGATGCCCTTCGTTGCTAAGAAAAAATGCATTCGGTGACATTAATGAAAATTAATGTTTTAAAAATTATAAAAGTGATGACTTTCAACCGTCAAATATTTATAACAACTGTGTGTTTAATTGTACTAATTTGTACTTACATAAATAAATTACAATAAAATTTTGGTTTTGAACAGTTTTATTCATGAAATAATCGCAACAAATTGCACTTGATCTCTAAAATTATTACAAATTTTTGACCTCGTGACACTTTGACATAATTTCACTCCCCTTCGGGTCGTGAAATTAAAATTGTCAAAGTGTCACTCGGGAAAAATTCGATAATTTTAGAGCTCTTGTGCAATTACTACTGATAACTTGGTTTTGGTTTATTGTAAAGATATGATCAGTTGTTTATCTTCTGTTAGATTTTGTTTTTTAACACCTTGTCAAACATTACGCCAAAGAATTACATTGATGCAATTATAACCTTCCGATGACCAAACTTTTTTTGTTACACGGATGACCAACGGGTGTCAAAAATGACCCCCAGTCAAAAATGACAATTGACAAAAAAATTAAGTTGTTTTAAGAAATAAAATAATGTTAAGAAATAAATAAAAAGTATTCGTAATTATGTAAGTATTGTATCAATAAATGATAAATAAACATTAGTAAAACATATTTTAATTACAACTGAATAAAAATAGGAATCATCATTCTGAACATAAAACTAAAGAAATGTTAAAATATACACTAATTTACGTCTCCACAGATTTAACAAACATTTTTTTTTTTTTCAATATTGGAATGTCCCTTACAAACAATTTCACATAACAAACGGTATTTACTTAATATCAAATTGGAACATGAAAAGACAATGGAGTTCGTCTTTGACTCCAAATTCAGAAAATATTTTTTTTCGTAAACTATAGGGAATTTTTTTATTACAAAATATGAGGGTATCTAGAATATTAAAGTTAAATAAAAAATAGTGAGTTTAAAATTGAAAATATTTCTAAATTTATTAAATAAAACATGCATTGGGGTCAAAATTTACCCCCTTGGTCATCAAAAGGTTAAGAAAAAATATAGGGCATAATTATTCAGTCTAAAGAGAGCATATCATAACTTTTCTATTCCCACTCGTGATTTTGATTATACTATAATTATATAATTTAAAATTGTTTATAATACATTATAAAGTATAAAAAAAAATAGATACAATTTTACAGACACTTAGCTGTAGAGAAAAGGTTATGACCCTTACAGTAATATTAAATATGTAAATACAAATATCGACGCACGTATTTTCTATATATAGGAATTTTATAGCCGTATATTATTGAAATATTTGATAAGAAATTTTATAATTTCAATAAATAATAAACAGTATTTTTTCGCCATTATTATACTTGTAGCCATAATCAATAGCTCATGACGTTTGTCGTCCAGATGAGAATATTATATGGTAACATGTAATATTTGATTAGTTATATCTTTGTATAATATTATGTATTGATTAAGACTGTTGAGATTCTTCCAGAGTTTTAGACCTCCGTAGCGTGTAGTTTGTTCTAGTAATTTTTTCACTATGTCAATCCATGTAGTTTGTGATCATCTACAAGATTAACTTCTTTTTCACCAAATTAGCTTGAACCTTTAATTTATTTTGTCGGTAGGAAAAAATTGACCAAATAAGTTCAATACCCTTAAGGAAATAATTCTTCGAATTACCATACCTCCCACATGATGATTCCGAAAAACAATCAATAAATTGATCATCGTCTGTGATGCGAAGGGCACCATATGACCTGGAGTTAGACGATGTGCACCATTGAAAGGGGTGGATCATAATAACGACAGTTTGTTAACATGATTTAGACATAAGAAAATATTCAAAAAAACAAAACCTACATTTTCTCACTCTTCGATATTTTTCTAACCACTAATATGTACTTTTATTAGTTAGTTTGAAAAAAAAGGCATGTTTCTTTCAAATTTAAAGCTTTTTTTAGTATAAAACCATTTTTTTTTCAAAAATAAGCACTTCAAACCGGTCAATCTTACAGATAAATTTGTAAACCCAATATAATATAATAGCCCAGTAAATTAAGGGGAAATACGGCGATACCGTGTAATTTTCGGGGTCAACTCCTAATTCCATGAAAATTTGGATTTAAGTTCTACTTTTTATCCTCTACTTCAAAGATGAACGTATGCCGTTGGTTTCTTTTACTTAGGGGTGACAGTCACCGCTTCTCGGTGGTGAAAAAACCCGCGTTTAAGTCAGTAAGTTATTTCTATCGAGTTTTTTAGCTAAGCCAATACTTTTTGAGTTATTTGCAATTTAAAATGTTTATTTTTCGAAAAACCTGCGTTTTCAGGTGGTTTTTCGCAAATAACTCAAAAAGTAAGTATTTTATCGAAAAAAATATTCTTAGTAAAAATATAGCATAAAAAAAATCGAAAAAAAATATGTGTTCGTGAATTCTATCGACCCAGCAAAAGCAAAGTTGTAGCTCATGAAATATACGTTCTTATTCGTCAAATTCAAAATCGAATATTTCAGTATAAAATAACAAAAAAAGAAGCACTTTTCGAAAAAAAAAGCCATTAAACCCTTTTTAAAGTGTTTAAAAAAAGCATTATTTTTATTTTTTACAAAAGTTTCTAGCAACTAAAGCGAGTTATGCTTAAAATAATGTTGGGTCTTTTATCTATTATCAATGGTGAAAATCTCCCTCTATTTAGCACCCCAAATGAAATTGATCGTTACTGCTTTACAAAGTCTGTACAAACTTTGCAGAGTGTATGCAAACTTTGATTAACCAATTTTTCAAAAATAAGCACTTTAGACCGGTCAAACTTACATATCGTATAAACAATACACATATAAAGTAAATGGTAAAGACGTAACACATAATTTCATTTCCACGATTTTTTTACCAAAAAAAGGCGCCAAATCTATTTTAACTCGCTTAGTTTTGATGCTAGAATAGTTATTTATGATACAAGTGTTAAAAGTACACGTTTAAGGCACGCATGTGAAAGTTTCTCGCTTCGCTCATTCTTCAATTCACATGAGTGCCTTAAAAATGTACTTTTTAACACGCATATCATACAATATTTTTTCTACAAACGTAATTATAGGACAATATCTACAAAAACTTTTACTTGAACTTGACTGACATTCCATTTTTATATTTTTTTGACATTACATCAAAATT
Organism: Diabrotica virgifera virgifera; assembly: GCF_917563875.1. Taxonomy (NCBI): domain Eukaryota; kingdom Metazoa; phylum Arthropoda; class Insecta; order Coleoptera; family Chrysomelidae; genus Diabrotica; species Diabrotica virgifera. The sequence continues at coordinate 121,355,073 of NC_065447.1, forward strand.
GTCTATACGGTCAATACGAACTGCAGTGCCTTAAAAATTTTAAAGCACTAGTGCCTTAAAGTAGCATTTTTAACGCTCGTATGGAGTGCTAAAAATTTTTAACACGGTTGTAGAAAAACTTTTATAAACCATAAAAATAACGCGTTTTTAAACTCTAAAAAAGTTTTAATAGGATTTTCCTGAAAAGTGCTTCATTTTTCGGTTATTAACATTGAAATATTTGATTTGGAATTTGATGAATAAGAACGTATATTTCATGAGCTGCAACTTTGCTATTGCTGGGTCTATAGACTTTAAGAATACATGGCTCTATTCGTTTTTTTATATGCTATATTTTTGCTAATAATATTTTTTTCGATAAAATACTTAACGTTTTATTTGCCAAAAGCCACCTGAAAACGTGTTTTTTGTCGAAAAATAAATATTTTCAATCGCAAGTAACTCGAAAAGTATTGACTTAATTAAAAAACTCTATCGAATAAAAGTTGCTTAGAATTAATCAATTTATTCATTTTCAACGCGCGTTTTTTCACCACCGAGAAGGGGTGACTGTGAAAGTAGCAACAATAATGGTGAAAGTAAAAGCAACCGACGGCACAAGTTCAACTTTGAAGAGGAGGGTAAAGTGGCGTTTAGACGCTGCGATAAATGCGATCAATTTATTGTGACGATAAATTGTTACGATTTACTGATTTTTTAAGGCTTGTTTGGTTCAACTCAATGAGTTGCTCGCATTTATCGCCGCGTCTAAACGCTGCCTAAGTAGAACCTAATTTTTATGCAATTCGGAGTTGACACCGAAAATTACACTCCAAGACTGTCATTTAGTGGGCTAAAAGTTAATTGTAAAGCGGTAACGATTAATTTTATTTGAGGTGCTAAATCAGGGAGAGATTTTCATGATTTTTTTTATCAAAAAAAAGGGACATAGTTTATTTTGAGCGTAACTCCCTTTGATGGCAAAAACTTTTATAAAAAATAAAAAATAAAGCTTTTTACACTTTAACACTTTAAAAAAGTTTTGACGAGTTCTGCCCAAAAATTGTTTTATTTTGTGGTTATTTCACGTTGAAATATTAGATTGGAAATTTGAAGAATAAGAACCTATTTTTCATGAGCTTTTTTCATTGAGTTGCTTCACAACTTTTCTTCTACTGGATCTATAGACTTCAGAAAAACACCGTTTTTTTCATTTTTTATTGGCTACATTTTTGCTATATTTTTTTATAAAATACTTACTTTTTGAGTTATTTGTGAAAAACCGTCTGAAAACGTATTTTTGTTTTTAAAAAATAAACATTTACTGGGCTAACTGCCACCTATGAGTCAGGAACATAGACTATCAACAAGCCGATTCGGAGCGTATAATGGCATTTCAAATGTGGCTCTACCGTATAATCTTACGCATACCGTGGACCGTACATCGCACAAATAATTCAATACTAGAAGAACTTAACATAATTTCTATGACTCACTACAACTCTTAACTTAACACAACAACAAGATAGTTGAAGGCAACGTAGAGGTCAAACATCCAGAGAAAGATCACTAGCACGATGACCGGACCAAATAAAGGACATGACCGACTACTACCAGTGGCGTACTGAGCATGGTTCCGCGGAACCAGGGCCCGGGCCCCGCAAGGGCCCGCTCTAGTGTGCTCTCTGCTTTTTTTTTCTAATTTGATGGAGACATTTTGCACTACACAAGTACATAATAGAAAATGTAACTTCTTAATAAATTTTTATTTTTGTGTAGGTACTTATAAATTAAAACGAAGAATACCTATTTATAAAAAAATTTGAAAACAAAATTTATTATTAGACACAAGGAAAACTTTTGGAAGGTCCTGTACTTGTTTTATCTACTAAAAGTGACTAGAACCCAAGTTCTGGTTTCAACACATGTAAAGAATTACCGCCTGTAGGTACCTTTTGACTCAAAAACTTATATTTATATCAGCACGTTTCATGGATTAGTCGTAAACTAGAAAGTTGTGAAATTTTGCAAATTGACACAGTCATTGCAAGTTTTATACTTGCATTGTGTAATAAAAATACCTAATCCCAAAACAATAAACTCGACGAAAAATCCTTCTTTTGTTTGTATTTATAGCATCAATATTCTTTACTTTTACTTTTAAGTAATAATTCTTGATAACTGAAATGAACTAACAGGTACGTATCAGAACTTCCGTCCTTCCTGTGTGGAAGAATTCAGTAAGTTGAATCAATACAGTTTGAAAATATCTAAGAGCTGATCGTGATTTCGAAGGCTGTTGTCTCGTTCGCATTGTTTTTTTGCATTTTGTTCTTTCTAGGTGTAACTATAGTCCTGTCGCCAGGGGGGGGGTACAACGGCCTTCTGTATTCAGATGGACTTACCCAAGTTTTTATTATGTATTTTGGCCCGTAGAACACGAATTTTTTGGGTAACAGTTGATCCGGATGTCGATAAGATTGTTATAAACAAAGAAGTTGAGGAATTACATAACAGTGATTTCTCTCAAAACAAAACATGTTTTTGTATTTTTTGGGCCATTCTAACCAAAAAATGTTCCTACAAGTTTTTTTGTAGGATGCATAGTTTTCGAGATAAACGCGGTTGAACTTTCAAAAAATCGAAAAATTGCAATTTTTGAACCCGAATAACTTTTGATTAAAAAATAAAATAGCAATTCTGCTTACCGCATTTGAAAGTTCAAGTCAAATTCTATCGGTTTCGAATATATACATTGCTAAAAATTTATGTGTTTATTGCTAAAAAAGCTCCAAACACATAGTGTTTCCCGTGCCTAATACATGCGTTTACATGCATGCTACGTAGAAATAGCCTCGCTTGCACTTGTACCTACTCTACCTACTCGTTCGATTTTAAATGAGAAATCATTGAAAACATCACTCCAGCACTAGGTGTTTATACTTTTGTTTAACAACAAAATAATAAATTTTTAGCAATGCAAATAACTAAAACCGATATACTTTGACTTTCAAATGCGGTAAGCAGAATTGCTATTTTATTTTTTAATCAAAAGTTATTCGGGTACAAAAATTGCAATTTTTCGATTTTTTGAAACTTTCACCGCGTTTATCTCGAAAACTATGCATCCTACGAAACAATTTGTAGGAACACTTTTTGGTTAGAATGGCCCAAAAAATACAAAAACATGTTTTGTTTTGCGAGAAATCGCTGTTATGTAATTCCTCAACTTCTTTGTTTATAACAATCTTATCGACATCCGGATCAACTGTTACCCAAAAAATTCGTGTTCTACGGGTCAAAATACACAAAAAAAAACTTGGGTAAGTCCATCTGAATACAGGAGGCCGTTGTACCCCCCCTGGCGACAGGACTACTAAGGTAGTACAATGTACAAACATAAATCTGGAAGTGCTAAGCGGAAGCAAAAAGTTGAAGCTTATAACTATAAAAAATTGATAATTTTTTTAGTGCAAGAAGAAGAAGTGATAAAGTTGCTAAAACAATTGATGGGCTTCCTATACTTCGACGTTTGCTTCCGACCAGAGATATTAGATATTGTTTATAGCATTTCAATTTTTTTTTGTGTTTGCACCAGTTTCATGGATTTTATTTTGATACAAGTCGTTTTTGTTTTTTTGCTTTGAACAAACTATTAACCTTATTTCTATAGTTTTTGTAATCAAATTACGTGTAGTAAAATTCTCGCTGGTACGGAGACGTAAACAGTGGTTGACAATGATATTGCCATGATTAACTTAGAGATGGTTGAATGTTCTTGGATAATCGTTACTTGTATTACCGCTTAAATTATTAATTCATTTAATTAGTATGATAATTTTTTCACTAACTATGTATTCACTGATTACAATAATTTATATACTATACAATAAAAACTAATAATCGAGAAAAAAGTTAAAGCGATTTTTTTTAATAATATATTGTTACTATGGAACGCTTAGATAAATTTTGAACATCTTTGACAACAAAATACTTGGATCACAGATCAATTATGTATCGAATACACTATCAATATTATTTAATAAACAATTCAAAATATTCCTAAAGCCATATCAGTGTCAAATATTTAGTAACCTTGTTTGTCACTATCTTGTTACCACATTCTGTTCAACTGAGTGACAGATAGATATTGTTCGATTTGGAAAATATGACACAAACATGGTGTCCGTTTTTTTTTCGAATACTGACAAAACTTATAAATATTTTTGAAAAAATTAGAGGCAGAATGAAAGACTATATTATTACCGAGGACCGAAAGTCCCTTAGAATAAATAAAAATTTTCTTTTGAATGAGATATTTGAAATTAAAAATCACACTAAATTGTCTCTTTTTTTTCACCCCTGTAACTTATTAAAATAAACATTATAGAAATTTTCAGGGCTTTTGGCCCTTGGTAATAACGTAATCTTTCATTCTGCGTTTAAATTTTTTAAAAATACTTTTTAGTTTTCTCAGGATTCGAGAAAAAAATGAATGCTTTTAAAATGCATTCCAGCTCAAATTTGCGCCTATCCATTTAAGTGTTGGCGAAAGTTGTTTTATTAATTTTTTTTAAGAAAATCTCGTTTTTTGATTAAAGATATCAACCCCACAGTTATCCAAGGTTCTATTTTTGCTATTTTTTCATTTAAGCGTTGTATCTCCCTAGAGGTTTGTGTTTAATTATTTAACTTATTTATAAATATATGCAATATACATATATGCAATTTGAGAATATATTTTGTGATGTAATTTGCATTCTAATACATATTCATTTTTTAAAAGCTGTTTTAGTTATTCGATATTAAGGTTTTTAATTATGACTGGAGATTTAGATGTAGAAAATTTTTGATTTTCATTATTTATAAAAACTGCTGGAGTAAAGTAATCAATTATGTTAGTATGAAAAACGATAGGATTAATATTAATTTACTGTTTTAAATTAGCTGAGTTTTTATAAATATATGATGATTTATATTTAATGTTTATTAAAAACTTTTAATATACAATGTGTGTTTTTATTGGGCCCCCATTATTGTGGACGAGCGCAATATTGGGCGGGGGCCCGCATCCCAACTGGAACTATCAGTACGCTACTGACTACTACTTATTCTCTGAAGCAAAACAACGCACAGGCTAAAGGATAGAGACAATTAGACAGAAATAGACAAGCGAAGTCCATGACGTCGCTGACGAAAGAGAAAAGATAGAGGAGATTATTTGTTTATAAACAACCCTTACATTGAAAATAATAATGACATCAGTATTATGCACTGGCATGTATGATTTCCGAGATGGCTGAATTTCTAATGAGCGTCATCTAAGTGTAAAATCTATCTTCCTCCTCCTAAGTGCGGTTGACTATCGCTATTAAGGTTAGCGATTATAGCGATCATTATGACAAATTACTCTCTGTTGTGGGGTTGATGAATTAAACCCATTTCCTGTTGTGTGGGTCCAATCTCTGATGTTTCGTAGCCAATATTTTTTCTTTCTTTATATACCTCTTTTACCTTCAATATTGCCTTCTAATATTACCTGGAGCTGCTCAAATTTCCTATGGCGCATTATGTGTCCTAGATATGACGCCTTTCTAATTTTGATAGTATTGACCAGATGAGGACGTGTGTTTATTCTTTTCAGTAGGTAGTTCTGCTGGTCCAGTTTATTCTTAACATTCGGCGGTACATCCACATTTCGAATGAATTCAATTTTTTGGCGTCATACTGTTTTAAAGTTCAGGTCTTACAGCCATATAGTAATAGATACCGCACATAACATTTTAGTGTTCTCAATCTTATTGTGACTGATAGCTTGGGGTTACAGAGCATTTTGCGCATGTTCGTGAAACCAGACCTTGCTATTTCAATACGTCTTCTAATTTCTTTTGAGTGATATAGTTGATTATTTAGCTCTCTGCCCAGGTATATGAAGCTTTTGGAACTCTGAAGGGTGATATCATTTATTTATATATGTTGGGTGTAATGTCTTCATGGGGGTTTTTGTGGAATACGATAATTTTGGTTTTGGAAAAGTTAATGTTCAAGCCCAGCCTGGGACTTTCTTCTGATATGTTCATCGATATTTTTTAGTTGGTCTTCTGTTTCCGCTAATACTACGGTAAAATCTATAAACTATTCTAATTACGATATTTCTCGATGACTCTGTACAGTATGGTAATATTTTATAATAAATAGAACCTAATTTGTCAATTTGCGACATTAACTAGTTATTCTCTATCAATCAATAAATCTCAAATCAATTGCGTTCAAACTCATTAAGAAAATATATATCAATTAACTGGAATCTACAAGTAGTATCACGCACCTTATTTTAAAACAATAATGTCGGTCATTCATTAATCACAACAGCAGCATACATATATATGTAATTTGTCTTGATTGGCAAGATAAAACGATCTTATTACGAATCATTTACCGTAGTTGCAGTTAACCCACTGGCATTAAAAGTTAATTGATACTATATTTTAAAAAATGTTTCTTCATCGTCTTTCATTTTTGATAGAATTAGATCAGTTTACTCCGTTACATTTAACTTTATTCTCGCTTCTAACTGGGATGCTGAACTTAACCATCGTACCTTGTACCATTGAATCGGTTTTATGGTCCACCAGGTGCTCTATGCGGTTTTGGCTTCTTAAGCCGGATTTATCTTTGGACGACCCGACCCGAACCGTGGAACAATAGACGGCGCACGTATCCGTCCCGTTGTACTAGAAACTAGCCAATGTCTTTCATGTATATTCTTCAACGTGCCCCGCAATACAGCCGTGTCGTCCACGTCCCGTCCTAATGTCCTAAGATAAATCAGCCTATATGCTGTGATATCATCTTATTATCTCTCTCATAGTTGTTAGTGGTGTCATCTGCAGTTTGTAGAGAGTTTCAGTGTCTCATATGAAAAAACTGTTAATTTTAGTGCCGTATAAATTTATAGCAGCATTATGAACAGTGGCAGGTTATCCCTTTAGGTCAATTGGTCAATGACCTCCCTGTAATAATTGTACAGTCAAACGATTATAATGTAATTATTTCCTTAAAAAAAGAAAAGTTTCTGTATTAAAAATGTTCGGAATACAATAGTATCGTTCAAAGTTAAATTTTGCTTTTATTGTATTGACTTTTCAGTAATTTTGTTGTTGTAAAATATAGCGACAAAGATGCCGCCAAAAGATTACCGATAAATAAACATGAAATACGAGCTATTTGACGGTACCGAAAAGCCAAATTTATCTTTGACTGAAACTACCGCAATATTACTCTTAAGCAGCTAAATACGAACATTCACGATGGTCAAGTAATTTATTTGAGCTCACTGTGAGAATACAGCACTGGGAATCCGAACGTTCACGAAAATACGCACTTATATGCAAGTTGGTACCAAATCGTGGTCATTGACCGTAGACCGTAGGTATCGTTTTCGTTGTTGCGACTAAAATCTCTCAGTTTCTATCTTATCTACGGTTGAGACGTGACTATCTACGCAGGGAGTAATATTAGTTCGGAATTTACAAAGTTAAGTTAAGTGCGTTCGTGAGATTAATATTATTTTATTATAGATTTTTATAAAATATCGGTAGTGGTTAGTATAAATGAACTCCAACGCCAAATGAAATTAAATTTTAATGAACGTTTGAAGTTTAAAGATTGCGGAATTCCAAAACGGTGTCTTGAAATCAAACAGACTACAATGGATCGGTATTTTCGCCAAAATATGTATGAATTGTCAGACTGTCTTTGTGGATGTCAGGTATCGAATGCATTTTATTGTTTTCCGTGTTTACTATTTTCTAACGATCCAGTGTGGTGCAAAACGGGGGTTACTGATTTAAAACACTTGAAAGATAAAATAAAAAAAAAACATTCTTTGTCTGGTAATCACATGAGAAGTGCCATGTCTTTTGCAACTCTGGGCCGTGCCGACATCCGAATGCAATTAGATATTGCGTATAGACAATCAATTAAAATTTTTAATGACAATGTAACAAAAAACCGATACATTTTAAATAAAATTATTGACTGTATAAAGTTCTGCGGAGCGTTTGAACTCGCGTTAAGAGGCCATGATGAAACGGAATTATCTGAAAATCCCGGTGTATTTCGCGGTTTAGTAAATTTCGTATCAGAACTGGATTCGATTTTTAAAGAACATCTAGACAAAAGTTCAGTTTTTAAAGGTATATCGAAGTCAATACATAATGATTTACTAGAGTCAATGTTGGCTGTCATACATCATAAAATAAAATCTGAAATTCAACAATCCGATTTTCTTGCCGTTCAAGCAGATGAGACTACAGATAGTTCAAATAAAACACAGATGGTCGTTATTTTTCGCTACGTGTTAAATGGTAATGTGCACGAAAGGTTCTGGAAATTTATTAATCCGATAGGAACTAAATCAGAAAATCTGGCCAACGTTATTATGGATGAATTGGACAGTTTAGAAATAAATAAAACTCCAGAAAAACTAGTCGCTCAAAGTTTCGATGGAGCGTCCGTTATGAGTGGAAAATTTGGTGGTGTTCAAAACAAAGTAAGACAAAAATATCACTCAGCTACTTTCATACACTGCTATGCCCACCAGTTAAACTTAATTTTACAAAAAGCGGTTGGACAGAACAAGAGTGTAAATGTATTCTTTGCCAGTTTACACAGCTTTTCGTCATTTTTTGGAAAATCTCCTAAGGGGACAGCGGTTTTGGACAAGGTTGTGAAGGTAAGACTAATAAGTAAAAAGATATTCTAGCTTGCTTGGAAAAATTATAGAAAATGAAGACGATAATAATACTTTAAGTCAAGCCATTGGATTGAAAAATTACTTAAAAGATACTGATTTAATATATTGGTTAGATTTTTTCCACATGATTATGCCGCATTGTGACATATTGTTGAATCAACTTCAGAAACGTAATATCGATGTTTTAAATATTAAAAACTATATTGCCAAGTTTAAAGAGTGCATTGAAAAAATCAGAGCCAAAGTATTAAGCAATTCTTCACAGCCCTCATCATTATGCACGACAGTTTCTAATAAACGGCCAAGACATGAGGACTCAAAACGTCAAACTTCACTGGAAGTGTGTGATATCGTTTTATCAGAAATTCAACATCGATTCAGTTTTAGTGAACATCTTATGATTGCTCAACTTTTTTATGCTGAAAGGTTTATAGACTACAGGAAAAAATTTCCCGAAGATACACTAAAGTTAGTCAAAGTCAACTATCCACTTATAAACTATTTCAAACTGAAAACCGAACTTGAAGTGATGTATGATCGTGAAGATTTTGATAAAAACAGCGGGATTATTTCAATTCTACAGTTATTCATAAATAACAATTCATGTGATACCTTTTCTGAATGTGTAAAATTATTGAACGTTTACCTAAAAGTACTTTGCCGATGACTACAGTGGAAAGTGAACGTTGCTTTTCTACGTTCAAACGCATCAAGACGTTTTTAAGAAATACTATGGGAGAGGACAGGTTGTGTGCTTTAGCTATTTTAACTATGGAGAAATCTTTAGTTCGAACGATCACAAATTTCAACGAGCAAGTGATCGATCATTTCGCAAAATCTAAGGCCAGAAGAATCGATTTACTTTTTAAATCCGCATAAAAATGTAAGTTTTTATTTATTTTAGGTTTTGAGTTTAAGTAGTTTGTTGATATTCCGGCTGTTATAATTACATATTATATCATACTATTTATCTGATTTATTTAACAATTAGTAATGAAGACTTGTTCCTTTTACTTATTTCATATTTACTTGTCAAATAAAGATCCGCTTAAATTTAAACAACATATTTCAAAATAGGTTATAAGAAACCAATACAGATGATGGAATAAGAAATTATTTAAAATGGGATTTGTAGGTCTTGTTTTTCCAAAAAAATCTTGAACCACCGGATATAACCTCCCCCTTCACTTACAGACCAGCCGCCACTGGTAAAGAGACTCTTTATCGAACGAGTCTTGATATTACGAGAAGAGCGAGCAACAGACGAGTTCGATAAAGAGTCTTTATTGACGTGGTGCATACAAAATTTTATCGCCAACATAATTTGATTGGGAATCAACTTGGAATTTGCATTCCGATAATTCGCACCTTAAAATTGTCTACGTAAGAGTTTGGGCTCTGTAATTATTTAAAAATAATATAAAATTTATAAAATAAATTGAATAAAAATCTGTCGTTTATTTAACTTCTTTAAAATCTCATTATAACACTACACATTTTTAATTTGATTATCTTTATTATTTCATAAATTATATGTATATATATATATATAATCTTTAGACCTTCTACCCTCTCGGATGTAGGTATTAACGTGTGCTCTGTTAACAGTGCACAAATCTCTTCCATTGTTTCCTGTCCTGTGCCATCGCCTTTGCTTCGTTCCATGCTATTCCTTTTTTGTCCAGAATCCTTGCCATCACTTCGTTCCATGTCTCTCTCGGTCTTCCTCTACTTCTTTTTCCCTGCACCTTCGTTTCCCATATCTTTTTAACTGGTACTTCTTTCTGTAGTCGTTGTAGATGCCCCCACCAACTTAATTGTCTTTTTTCATAAAATTAATCATCTTTAATTTTAATAATCCCTGAATGAAAAACTGGAAAATGAAGTACTGAAAGCCTGACAGCTTGGATAATGCCAAAATATATTTTATCTACAATTTCACTTTCTACAATAATTTGATATTGGTTTTAACACTTACCTACTTGCAATTTACAATTTAAGAACTTTTTAAATTTTAGACGGCATAATAATTTCATGATAGTGATGACAGATAACTTTTGCAAGATGGCCGCTTTCGATTTTTAATCGATAGTTATCAATATTGAATAATTACTAAATCGGTAAAGTTTTAATTTATTTTATATGAATATATTTACAAAATACTACAGAATTTCACTTTTTGACATAAATTTAATTGATAATAACGCAAATTGTGTACAATATTTTTAATAATTAAAGTAAATAAATTTTAAGTTCACTCAAATTCTCGCCATTCGATTACTGCCATCGACCACTTACATTCAATCTGGGTTAATTTGATTAATCGCGGCAGGTAAAGTAAAATTTTTCTTCCAGTACAATAAAGTGTTACTTTACTGCCGCAAAAGAGGGCAAATGAGTACAATAATGAATGACTTTAGTGACGGTTGGCGATAAAATATATTATACACTATTACAAATCACAATTTAATAAAATTCTCAAAATAAAGATTTTTTAGACACTGCCATAATGAAATTATGATCATTTGTGTCTATGTTAATCCAATTTAAAACTGTTATCAATTAGTAGGAGACTTTTTGTATTAGCCTAACATGGTCGAGCACGTGCCACTAACAATACTTCAGTGAGGCAGCCAACATCAATAAAGAGGAGAGACGTCATAAGTTTCTTCTTTCTGGGAAAGGTTCCTTACAAAAAACAAGACCCAAGCAGAATTCATCCCCATTTACCACCAACAGGCAAACCCTGTGGAAGGGCGAGTCCAGGCACTGAAGAGAACCTTGAGGGAAAGGTGTCCCCAAATAAATAAAGACCTGAGATGGGACACCTACATTTGGCAGCTCCTGTTTGAATATCGCCTTATGAGAATGAAGGAAACAGCTGAGGAGCAAAGGAAAGAAACAAGGGGAGAGTAGCGGTGCGTCTTGTAATTCCTTTTACTTTTCTTAGTTACTTCATGTCCATTGAGTTTATTCTACTTTTCGATGATTGTGTTAGCGCCCAGCTCTCTCTACCATAGGTAATGATTGGCCTGAATATCGTTTTGTATACCAACATTTTTGTCCTGCTGCTTACTTCTTATTTGTTATGAATATACATAATATATGTTAACGTACTTTAGTCTATTTAACTTTATTATAATGTAAGAACTAAGTTTAATTATTTGTTATTTTTCTCCCTAAATAATTTTAATTTATTAATGATGTTTTATTTCATTGCACACTTCTATCATGTACTTAATTTGTAATGGCGTTATGTAACTTTAGTTATTATTTGCTCTGTTGGATCGAAATTATGTAGATATAATTAATTCTTTAAATAACGCTTAGTTATACACACATATAAACATATAAATTGATGTTATTGCTTAATCAAATTGACCAGGGCCGAAGCCTTTGAAAATTGTGCCATTGGAGAAGGAAGAAAATATATCAAAAATTAAAGAAATAGCTATTTGTATAACAAGGGAGGAAAGTGCTACTTTTCCTCCCGAGAATGAAGTTTACTGCCCGACGCGTAGCGGAGGGCAGTAATCATTCAAGGGAGGAAAAGGCACTTTACTCCCATGTTATACATATGGTTTTTCCACCTTCCTCAAATAACAAGTCATTTTTTCATTTTTACTTAATTTATTTATGTAACTAACCAACAAAATTTGTTAGAACTAAAACTAATAAGTAGGTACAATATAACTGTCAACTGTCAATAATATAAGTCAAATTATTAATGTAAACATTGTTAAATCAGAATAACAATTTACTGTTTTTTACCATTCTGCAAAATACAGAGTGTTTTTAAATAAACGTTAAAATGTATAGATACTTACGTAATAGAAAATAGATATTGTACAGGGCGTCAATAAGTTATATTTCATGAATGAAATACCATGACGTCACTTTTACTTTTCCTCCCTAGGGAGGAAAAATATTTTCCTCCCTAGGGAGGAAAAGTACAACTTTGCTCCCTACAATCAGGTCCGGAAAAGTATACTTTCGATAGAGGTAGGTGGAAAAATAATTTACTGACGATTTATGGTCCCAAAAAGGAAGGATACGGGATTTTAAGGGTAAAAAACGTACATCACGATTTCCGGAAAACTAAAAATCCTCTTAAAAAAAGTTAAATGAAAAAGTTAGCTGGTATCAACCAGATGGCTCTAATGTCCCCTTTCCTCGAGATCGAGCAGAGATCTGTATGTTATCGTAAAGTGAAATATTATATTATTGACCTCGTGTAACAACATTTTTAAAATATAATATTTTCAACATGTCTGTAATCTAAGACTCGATGCACATTTGCGTGTTTTCAAGTTGCGTGCACGCTGCGAGCAAGCTGCGGGCGATCGCTTGCGGTTCAGCAGTACATGAGTTAAATTTATTTACTGCACACTCGCGTGCACGTCGCGGGTCAGCTCGAGTGTGCAGTTAGTCCAGAAAGCCACTGCGCATCCGCTAGGAAAAATATTCTGACTCCTTTTAACAAAGGACATCGCACACATCTTATGGAAAATATAATGTCACTCAGATTCAATAAAATTTATATGAATAGATTCGTTTCAAATTAACGGTCAATTCTTATCATTGCGCCAACTCTTAATTTTCAATAATAAGAGCAGAAATTGATATAAATCAATCTTAAATCAAATGGGTAGGTACATAAGTTGAAGAGAGAAAAAAATATTTTAAAATACCCAGATTATCGGTAACTTCATAAATCTTCTCGGGCTATTAAGCATCTTATTATAATAGTTTCTCTAATCCGCTTAGGCCCAGCGAGGTTTAAGCTGTTTTGAATAGAACCCAGAGCAATAGTGATTATAACTGACACGTTTATAGACTCCAAAAATGTGATTTCGATAAACTTTAATTGCGATTTGCGCCGTAATTAATCATAATTAAGAGTTGGCGCAATGATAAGAATTGACCGTTAAGTTAAAACGAATCTATTCGTATACATTTTATTGAATTTGAGTGACATTATATTTTCCATAAGATGTGTGCGATGTCCTTTGCATGTTGCCAGGACCAAAAGGTGGTCAAAAATTTTTTAAACGTCTTTTTTTTTGTTTTTTTCCTAAAATTATTTTGCATGGAAAAAAGTTTTTAGTCTTAGGTCTTTAGTCACTTTTCTCTAAAAATGATAGTTTTTGACATATAAGCGATTAAAAATTTAAAAATTGCGAAATCGGCCATTTTTAACTCTCAAAAAGTATGTGAAAAACTGAAAATTTGAATGTTGCCAAGGTAGGTAGATATTCTTTAAACATCGATTGATGAAATCCCGAAGAGTTTTTTGCAATACAATATTCAAAACTCCTTTGTTTTTTAATTGCTAATCAAGCGTGCGCGACACTATTTTCCGCGCGAGGCGACGCGACAGTATGGTGCAAATGAAAGGAATAAATTCGTTATTTCGTAAACCGGCGACTTTAAGGAAAAATCCCGAAACAGGTCGATTTTTATTTTTTACGATATTGTGGCATATATGGTATACTAGTGACGTCATCCACCTGGACGTGATGATGTAAGGGGCCGTTAAAGTATTACGTAACGCAGGTTGGGGGGCGGGGGGGGGGCGGTAAAAATCTTTAAAAATTGCGTTACGTAATACTTGAACGCTCCCTAATCGATGATTTTTTTAAATGAGAATAGGGGTCCTGTGCTAGCTCATTCAGTAATATAAACATTTACATAATTATTTATACAGGGTGTCCAAAAAATGTTTATTAAATTAAATTATTTGACAAAAAAAGAAGTAGAAGGACACCTGTATAAATAATTATGTAAATGTTTACATTATTGAATAGAGAATTAAAGAACCTTTCAAATGAGCTACCACACGACCCCTATTCTCATTTCAAAAAATCATCGATTACGTCATCACGCCCAGACGGATGACGTCACTAGTATACCATATATGCCACAATATCATAACTTAAAAATAAAAATCGACCTGTTTCGGGATTTTTCCTTAAAGTCGCTGGTTTACGAAATATCGAATTTATTCCTTTCATTTGCACCATACTGTCGATGTCGGTGGAAAATAGTGTCGCGCACGCTTGATTAGGAATTAAAAAACAAAGGAGTTTTGAATACTGTATTGCAAAAAAACTCTTCGGGATTTCATCAATCGATGATTAAAGAATATCTACCTACCTTGGTAACATTCAAATTTTCAGTTTTTCACATAGTTTTTGAGGGTTAAAAATGGCCGATTTCGCAATTTTTCAATTTTTAATCGCTTATATATCAAAAACTATCATTTTTAGAGAAAAGTCACTAAAAACCTTTTCTGTTTGGAATGATCCAAGAAACCTAAAAAACTTTTTTCCATGCAAAAGAAATGATTTTAGGAAAAAAAAACGTTTAAAAAATGTTTGACCACCTTTTGGTCCTGGCAACATGCAAATTTGTTAAAAGGAGTTCTTTTTGAGTAAGATTGTGCAAAAAATCCGAATCAGAATATTTTTCCTAGCGGATGCACAGTGGCTTTCTGGACTAAGTGAATAAATTCAACTCATGTACTGCTGAACCGCCAGCGATCGCCCGCAGCTAACCCTCAGCGGGCACGCAGCTTGAAAACCTGCAAATGTGCAACGAGCCTTAAAGTTAATAAACCTTGATGTGTGGCTAGCTTTAACTGCTTTTAAGATGTTGTTCTGAAGCTATTTTCTTGTGGCATTTATGCAATTAACTAGTTTTGATGGGAAATAAGCCACAAATTTACTAAAAAAATGATTTTATTAACGTTTAATTCATTAATATTTTTTGTATTTTGACAACGTCAATGTGAAACGTGAAACGTTAATAAAATTACTTTTAAGATGTTTTCACTAACGGTGGCTCGAGAGAACCGAAAACGTTTTGGAATAATTTTGAATCTTGTGAATAATTTTAAATATTATAATAAATGTATACCACATACATTAGACGTTTTTCCTTCATTGTACCGAAGTTTTCTTAAGTGAAAAAGTTGTAGATTCCAAAAATATCTACAACTTGTGTATTTAGGTACACTTTTTTACACAACCTCAAGATTTATGCAAAAAATTCAAACAACTAAGTTTGTATTTATTATTTTTATGTCCACAAAAAATTTCACAAAATTTAGGGAAAACTTGCCTTTTTATGTCCCAAACAAACTGCATTTTTTAATGTTTATTTGTTTTCCTTATTTTGATTTAAGGCTTTGGGTACATAATTCGCAAATATTTTACGTGTATCCCTACTTTTTCTGTCTTTACACGGCAGATTACGTGTAGTAAAATTCACACTGGTATGGATATATAAACATTACTAGAATGTCATTCTACTTGAAAATGTCATCATTAATTTAAAGAGATGGGTTTTGAATGTTCTTGGATAACTGTTATTTTTATAATTGCAAATTATTAATTCAGTTAATAAATGTGATAATTTTTTCACTAACTATGTATTCAGTGATTGTAATAATTTATTTGCACAACAAAGACTAATACTCAATCGAGAAAAGAGGAAAAGTGTTAAAGTGATTTTTTAATAATATATTGTTATGGAACTCTTACAATTTTGAACATCTTTAACAACAAAATACGTGGACCACAGAATATATTATCCTGATGTATTCTCTGCTTGGATCTTCCACAAATAATACACAATAAATAACTTTTTATTAAGTTCAAGTCTTAAATCAATTATTTATCAAATACACTATATATCAATAATATTTAATAAATAACTCAACATATTCCCGATGCAATGTCAAATATTTAAAATTGTCACTGATTGTCAGTGTCTGACTGACAATATATGCTGACAATATTATATTCGGCTGAGTGCGTTGTAAGACAAAGATAGATTTGGAAAATATTACCACGGCATTGTGTTCATTTTTTTCGAATCCTGAAAAAACCAATAAATATTTTTGAAAAATTTAAACGTAGAATGAAAGACTAGATTATTACCGAGGGCCGAAAGTCCTTTAGAATAAATAAAAAGTTTATTTTGATTGATATATTTGAAATTAAAAATCACACTAAATTTTCTCTTAGTTTTTCACCCCTGTAACTTATTAAAATAAACATTATAGAAGTTCTCACGGACTTTCGGCCCTCGCTATTAACGTAATCTTTCATTCTGCGTTTAAATTTTTCAAAAATACTTATTAGTTTTCTCAGGATTCGAAAAAAATGAATCCCCATTTGAATAGCATTGCAGCCGAAAATACGTACCGATCCTCTTAATTAGAAAGCAGCATCCTGATTTTATATCGAAAATTTTCACGTTAAAATATCTGCTTTGTTAAAATAGGGGCGCTTTTTGTTTGTCAAAATCTCTATTTTCTGATAGTTAAAAAAAAATACAATACCTAGCGAATTTTCAGAAAACAAAAACACTCAAATTGGAAAAAATAAAAAAAAATAACCATAATGTAAGTAAACTTTTAAGCTATTTAGGAAAAAGTTGTAGATCTGTTCATTATCTACAATTTTGCTAAAATTTAACCTTTTTCCGTAGAACTTATAGTTTTGCTGGAAATCGTGATAAACCGTTTTCACCCTTAAAAACCCACCCCTTCCACTTCCCGATCTCGGATCGCCGGTTATTTTTTTTTTCTTACTTTTTCGCCCTGTTCCGATGGAATCCACCCTGTTAGGTACTATTTTTTTAAATTAATTACATTTACATTACATTTTTTTGGTCTCGAAAATGATCGTCTTTAGTCTAAAGGAATAATCCAACTATTTAGGTACTTAGGTACAGTAAGATTAATATTTTACAAAATTTTAATAATATAAGTAATCATTATCAATTATTATTTGTGAAAATTTAATTGTGGAAAAAATATGTGTCAAATCTTAAAAAATTAACGATATTTATTTTAGATCATATTTAACTGCTAGGTACTGTGTGACAGAGTAAATGCATCTTTCAGAATCTTTATTGGCATGTTATTAATTAAAGTTTAAAAGTATTGTTGCATAACATGCAATAAAATATGAACAGCATTCAATTCATATTGTGCTGCAATTGCAATGTAAAAAGTCTTCTAATCTATTTGAATAGAATTACTTCTTTCACACGACTTATCCTATATGTGATATATAATCTCTATGGGATTTAACTCCGGGCTATACGATGGCCAGTTCAAAAATTTAATCTTAACTGATTTTAGGTAAACAGCAACTATAGCCAATATACAGTGCGTCCATAAAGTAACGCATAAATTCATTATTAGCTAAATAAACAACATTATTAGAAATTCCCGAAACATGTCGATTTTTATGTTTAAATTAAAATTTTTTGGCATATTATATCTATTATATTAGTGATGTGATCGGCTTGATGACGTAATCGATGATTTTTTAAATGAGTATAGGGGTCATGTGATAGCTCATTTGAAAGGGTATTCAATTCTCTATTCAGTAATTTAAATAATATTAACATAATTATTTATAAAGTGCATCCAAAAAAATTTTTTTAAATGAAAAAAACTTTTTTTCAAAAAATTTGTCATTACCAAAAATTAAGCTAATAAAAAATTAAATAAATTTCTTTGAAAATTTGAAAAACCTCTTAACATGAATTCAAAGTGAGTTATAGAGAATTGAATGTATATTGTTTTTCGAAGAGTACTCAAATCTAAGTATTCAAGATTAAATAACAGGAAAACGATGCATTTTATTAAATATTCTTACTTAACATTTTTAAAGCACTCATAAATACCTCTCAAAAAAGCTGTATGCAATGTCGATATCATCAAAATTAAGGAAGTTATTAAAAGTGAAAAATAAAACATATCTACATCATTTCCCAAAAATTAAAATTTATAGTAATGCGTATAAAACTTTCTTTATTTTAACAGAAAATAGCAAAAATTATCCAAATTATTTTTAAAAATATCCAAAAAATTTTCTCCGTAGTTATAATTATTGTACGCTCCTTGTAGTATCAGTAGTACTGTATAAGATTCTATATTCTTCCTTGGTCAGGCACTTGAAAACGTAGCCTGAAATAGAACGACGCCAACACCGAATTGACGTGCGACCTCTCTTTGTTTACGCGAGCAGGCCTGCTGCAGGTCTGCTGGTAGCGACCGTATTCTACGATTCTGAAAGGGCGGATAGGCACAGAGTCTTATAGCCGGACCTACAAAATTTTATCAGTTGCTTCTCTTGTGTCTTGTGAAACTGTTTTAAATAATTGTTTTTTGATTTTGGCTGTTATTAGCAAGTTAAGTATTGACTAAAACTAGGTAGGACAATTTAAATTTGTTTATGAAAACTGAATAATAAACAGGTAAATTTGAGATCGGTCTATTGAAGGGCATTTTAATTTTATATTAATTTAGTAATAATTCACTAACGGCAAATAAATCTGTGAATAGTTATTTGTCAGTCGTCCATTATATTTTTATTGTGTTTCAATACAATTTGGATAATTTAAAGTTAAACTGACGAATTGTGTTATTAGATTATATAGATAATTAAAAATTTAAAGCGAGGTTAATTGTTCTAACTTATCAATTTATTCGAAGAGTAAATTATTATTTGATACATAAATAAAATAAGTAATATTTGACGTTGTTGAAACGTAGGTGTGTTAGTTTTATTGGTGGAAAAACTTTAGTCATCGAATATGAATATTTTAAACGATGTAATATGCAGTTTGATCGAGACGCCTTTTTCAAGGCGCCAAAATCAAGAAAGATCAGAAATTATTTCAATGGGCCGGCCTTTACCAAATTTCACAATTTTATCCACAGATAAGACAAAAGACAATCGACCATTTTCGAGATCGTTTAAAACAATATGGTATGAAAATCATAAATGGCTAAGCGGAAGTTATTTTAAAAATTAACTTTTTTGTTGGCCTTGTCTGTTGCTCTCAAATTTGAAGAAAAATGTTTGGGTGAGTCAGGGATATTCAGATTTGAAAAATTTATCAGCTAGTGTAAAAAAACATGAATCTTCGAAAGAACATTTAAACAATTGCTTAGGTTTAAAACGGTTAGAAAAAAATAAACAAACTATTGACAGTGCTTTAGCTGGACAAATTTCTCTATCTAATAAGATATATAATGAAGAAGTTAAAAAAGATTGAAGAAGTTGAAGAAATTGATGTTACAATTCTGTTAGTAAAACAAGAACTTGCATTTCGCGGTCGTGATGAGAGCCATAATTCTTCAAACATGGGTAATTTTAAAGAAATTTTTAATTTAGTAGTTAAACGTGATCAGGAAATCCAGGATCATGTTAAAAAATAGAAGGGGTGTTCACGGGTTTGTCAAAAGCAATACAAAATAATTTAATAGATTGCCTTGCCGATTACGTAAAAAATGAAATTTCAACAGAAATTAATGAAAGTCAATTTTTTTCTATACTAGCGGACGATACTACTGATATAACCGAAAAATCACAGTGTACTTTAACAATCCGTTTTGTTAACAAAGTTGGTCAGGTAACAGAAAGATTTTTAGGGTTTTTTGATGTTAGCGAGAATAGATCTGCAGACGCTCTATATAGTTTAATTTCAAACGTGCTTGAGCCATATGATTACAAAAATAAATTAATTGCTCAATTTTACGATGGTGCAAGTGTAATGGATGGCTCTTTAAACGGATTACAATCAAAAATTAAAGTAGATGCTCCAAAAGCAATTTTTACACATTGGTGCGCTCATAGATTACATTTAGTATTGCAAGACGGCTGAAAATGTATTACAAATTGTAGGATATTTTTTGTCGCCTACCCGAAGTATATGTGTAGCCTACCCGCATACTGAGGTCACGAGCCGCTACTGCTCGTTTGTCGTAAGAGATACGACAAAAAGGTAAGGTAAGATTGGGGCATAGATAGGATCAGAATTTAAAAATATTTCCAAATATACAGAATCACCCTTATTGAGAGTGTGAAACAAACTTGTCTTTTTTTATGGAAAACCTTCTACATTTCTACATTTTTTGGATTATCCTCCATGTTTCATTTCTTAAAATATAACTTTTTTTAATGTTATACGAAGTAGTTTAATGATGTTTTTTATTTAAACAATATAAATACACTTAATCTAGGTACAAGATTAATCAGTATTTTTTCTTTAACCTAATTTCCCTAAAAATGTTTGTAAACTTGATGTCATCTGGTCCATCCTAGCTTTTTTTTACATGAAATGCCCACTTCTTTGTTGTTGCTACACAGCACAGCACTGACTGTGCTTTTCACTAATTGCTCACGTCTTTGTTGTGGCTACAATACAATGCATAGCACTAACTAAGCCCGGCACAACTTCACACGTTACACAAGCTCGAAGGGTTTAGTCCTCTTGAGCCTTCGCATCTGGGTTTTGTTGACAAGAAGCTGAAGTACTTCATGGTTGGGATGCTTATGTAGCCTCTTTTCATGTCTCATGGTGACTTTCTTAATTTTATTTGGAATATATTCGATTTTAAGATCTCTACGCAAATCGTCATTCCGAACATACCAAGGAACACATACAATATTCCTTAATATTCGGTTCTGGAGAGTTTCTAAATTTCGGTAATTGCTTTTTTTTTGGTACAGCCCCATAATTGTAGGCCATAGGTCCACACCGATTTCAATATCTGTTGGTAAATTAGTACATTGTTCTGGATGCAAAGTTGAGAGAACCTACCTATTAGCCAATACATATTTTTGTACTTTATCTTCAACTGTTCAGTTTTCTTTTTAACGTGCTCCTTCCATTTGAGTTTGACGTCGAGATTTAAATCCAGGTATTTCGCTGTTCTCTTATTAGGAACAACGTTGTTGTTTAAGATAATTGGAAGATTATTATAAGATATAATTATTCTTGTTAGTGAAGTTAATATGAACTGATTTCTGTTCATTAAACTTTATATGCCATTTTTTGGACCAGCGTTCTATGCCATTAATTGCAATTTGTAGGTTAATCGTAGACTCCTCTATAGTTGCTCCTATTGTCAGGACTGCTGTATCATCAGCAAATGTGGCCAGATGGTTGTTTTGCCTCTCCGGAATGTCAGATGTGTACAAAAGGTATAGTACTGGTCCAAGAACGCTACCTTGTGGAAACCCTGCATTTATTGGCTTTAACTCAGAGTACTCGTTTTCCATTTTAACTCTAAATGTTCGCTGGAGTAGGTATGACTGCAATATTTCAACGATATGCATAGGAAATATTTTCTTTAGCTTCATTAACAGACCGTCGTGAGATACTTTGTCAAATGCTTTTGCGATATCCAGGAATACTGCTGAACAAATTTTGTCCCCTTCCAATGCTTTCTCTATTTCAGTTATTATTCGATGGATCTGCTCAATTGTGGAGTGTTTATCACAAAATCCAAATTGGTGTGTCGGAATAATATTGTTTGTTCAATAATATGGTTCATTCTTCGTAGTAGTAATTTTTCAAACACCTTTGGGATTATGGATAGTAAGGAGATTGGCCTGTATGATGTTAATTCATGGTTATTTTGTCCTACTTTGGGTATCATTATGACCTCTGCAGTTTTCCAAAGGATGGGAACATATCTAAGCCTAAAGGATGCATTTATTGAAGCATTTAAGAAAGCTTTACTATGGCTTTTCTAGGTAATTTTTTTAGCAGCTCACCACTGATCAGGTCAAACCCGGGCGCTTTTTTTGTATTGATGTTCTTGATTAATTTTTAAACTTCTTTTGTAGTAGTCAGTCGTATGTTAACAGAATCAGTAGCTACTCGTTCATCGTCTACATGAGTTTCCCCGGGGTTTGGTTGAAATATTATGTTTTCTAAGTAATCAGCGAACGCATCCACTTTCTCTTTGGGATTTCTTGCCCATATTCTGTTTTCTTTTCGTAAAGAAGGTATATGCTGAACTGGCTTATTTATCTTTTTGAGTGCCTTTTAGAGGAAGTAATCGGTGCATTAATCATCAGTTAGTTCTCTCAGGTACTTATTGATTGATTCGATTTTAATTTTCGAGATTTCTCTTTGCAGCTGTTGTGCGAGCCTATTTAGCTTATTTTTATTTTCAGTAATTCGAGTTCTTTGCCATACCTTCCGAGCCTTTCTTTTTTCCTGTATCAAGTCTCTAATTTCTTTGGGGTAATTGTTTACTACTGTTTTTTTTATTATAGGTATGTTGTTCCACGCAGCCTGTTGGATGTTTATCATAAATAGCTCGGTTTCTCGTTCCAATTGTTCTATCGTTTGAATGAATCCATTGAACTCAATTTTCTCATTCATTTCTGATTGAAAGTTTACCCAGTCCGTAAACTTATTGGTCAACGCGGGTTTTACTTCAGTGGTAACAATTTGCCCACTAATTGTTAGTAGAATTGGGGTGTGGTTAGATATAAGCTCCTCTACATCCTCTATTTTTATAAAATTTGTTGCTACACTTCTGGATATGAAGAAATCTAGGAGGTCCGGAGGTCACAACATGCAGCAATTCTTTACCTTTAGGTGTTGAGAGTCTGGAGCCCCAACAGGTATTTTTTGCATTAAAGTCTGCACCAACTCTGTATTTTTCACCCAAGGTTGATAAGAAGTTAGCATAATCTTCTCTTTTGAGGTTATGTCTAGCAGGGAAATATGCAGCTGCAATGTTAAGTGTGTATTTCTTAGTTTTGTAAAGTTTAAATGATAATTACGGTTTTTTATTAATTTCATAGCAATATTCACCCTGTATAATTGTAGTGATTTGGCATCAAAAAATCTATTTATGTTCAAATGATTTTTAATATATTCTACTATTGTTAAAAATTATTAATATTGAGACCGTGCAAGTTTGGCAAAGCGACACCTGGTTTCTACGCTCAGCAACATTATTGGCACTTTTAATTATATTGGCCAATTATATTAGTCCTGGTTACTGGATAATTGTCAAGGCCATAGTTCAAAAAAATAATAAGAAGAAAAAATAAGATTCAGGTCATGTTATTAAAACGTAAACAATTGTATGTAGTAAATAAAATTAGTTATTAAAATGCAGTACTGCAAGCAAAATACAATTCATTAAATTTACCTTTATACAATAATTGCATATCATATCAATATTGTGGAGCAATATATAATTTTTCTTCTTCATTAACAGTAGATGTGAAATATACGTCAATTTGACAATTTCAATTGACAATGAATTATTTAAGAAAGTTACATATTTCTCCGCTATTCTCGCACGATCGATTCTCGTATCCCCTCCAAGTACTTGCACACCGCGAATACACTCTGGGCCAAAATTAACCGGCCACCTCAAAAATGGGTAATTTTTGATGTCTTATATCTCCTAAACCTGTTGTCCGATTTAAGTGATTTTTTTAATATGTTATAGCCTTATTCCTTGATAATATCGTTATAATTAATTATATTGTTGCTAAACAGGTAAATTTTCATTGTATACCGGATGTCCGAATCAAACTGTTTTTTTCTTAAACTTTGCATCACCCTGTGAAATATTCTAGCACTTGTAGAATAATGAAATTAAAACCTGACTATAGCCTCATGCTTTTTCAACATTTTGTTTTTTGATTTATTCGCTTATGTTGGATAATAAAAAAGTTAGGTGCTTTAACAACTAGACATGTTTTTTATCAATACAGGGTGTTTTTAAAAAATTTTGGCAAAGTTTAAGGGGTAATTCTGCATGAAAAAATAATGACAGTTTTCTTTTTAAACTTATGTCCGCAAATGCTTCGTTTTCCGAGATCGGGGGTGTTGAAATGTTTCTGACAAACTGACGATTTATTTATTGCTTTAAAACCGGTTGAGATTATTACATGCAACGTAGTTATTGCATATTTTTTGACATACAATTAAGAATTTAATATTCACCATTGGCGCGCATACGGGTAATATGAGCCATCATATTACTCGTATACGCGCCAATGGTGAATATTAAATGCTTAATTGTAGGTATGCTAAAAAATGTGCAATAACTACGTCTTAAAACCCACCAAATTTCATGTGCATATCTCAACCGGTTTTAAAGTAATAAATAAATCGTCAGTTTGTCAGAAAAATTTAAACGGACACGCGCCAACTCGTAACTTTTAATGACAAAAATTTTCAAATCAAAAATGTACACCGGCCAATTTGTAACTTTTCTATTACCTGACCTGCCAACTCGAAACTTTCTTCAGGTGAATTCGAAACCATTGATTAAATCTAATACCTTAAAACTAAACCGAATGTTTCTTGGTTTGCTTAAAAACATTATATTTGTATTATATTATGTACCTATAAAAAAATAGCAAAAATTGAAATATCTTAATAAAATAATTGAAACAATATTATAGTGTTTCATTAACACGTGTTATAAATATTATTTCCATCAAGTATGTAAAGCTTGGTTTTATCATCAAGTACACGGGCTTGGTTTTTATCAAGTAATTGTAAATTCAATATTTAGAAGTTTAACAATGATAAATTATTCAAATCCATCTGATAATTTAAAAGCAAAGAGATTTTCCATATGTTTATTTCAAGTCTAAAAGAGTATACCTTTATTTAGTTACGAATTTACCGGTAGTTGATTGGTTACTCAAAAATTACCTGAGGGCCAGAGTTACCAATTGGCCTGTAATTAGGATGGGGATTAAAATAGTTACGAATTCACCGGGACCCATTTAAACACCCCCTATCTCGGAAACGAAGCATTTGCGGACATAGGTTTATAAAGCCAACTGCCATTATTTTTTCATGCAGAATTACCCCTTAAAATTTGCCAAACATTTTTAAAAACACCCTTTATTGATAAAAAACATGTCTAGTTGTTAAAGCACCTAACTTTTTTATTATCCAACATAAGCGAATCAATCAAAAAACAGAACATTGAGAAAGCATGAGGCTATAGTTAGGTTTTAATTTCAGTATTCTACAAATGCTAGAATATTCCACAGGGTGATGCAAACTTTAAGAAAAAAACACAGTTTGATTCGTACACCCGGTATACAATGAAAATTTACCTGTTTAGCAACAATATTATTATAACGATATTGTCAAAAAATAGGGCTATAACATATTAAAAAAATCAGTTAAATCGGACAACAGGTTTAGGAGATATAAGACATCAAAAATGACCCATTTTTAAGGAGGCTGGTTAATTTTGGCCCAGAGTGTAGCTAAACGTTTAATTTTAATATACAGGGTTGGTCGAAACTGAATGAGTATTTTCTGAAATTTCTCAAATGAAATGCTATTTTATGGAACTAAATTTTATTTCTAAAGCATTCAATATACCTAACTGCTCTTATTTCTTAGTTATTGGTGATTCTTGACAAACATTAATTGCAACGAACCATTACGTGAAATTTTATTAGGTTAGCCGTGAAAATATTCAATGAAAAATAATTTTTTCATAGACTTTTTTATTTAAGGGGTGGTTGCCAAAAGGGTTGAAAAATTAAATAAAATCATAAATCATGCATATAACTGTTAAAAAATATTTATTTAATTTAATTAAACGAAATTACTTTGCAAGAATACTTAAATCTTCATTTTTACCATGTGAAAAAAGGGGTGGATTTCACACCTAAAATGCAAAACGCGCAAGTTGGTGGTACCATATAACTTTTGGTTCTTGAGGTATCCTCTAACTACTTACCAATTTTCATGAGATTCGATGAGAAATCAGAAGTGAAAACCTTCAGTGACTGCACTTTAAGAAATATCAATAATAATTTTAAAACAGGGGTAGATTTCAGCCCTAAAATGCAAAAAGCGCAAATTGGTACTATGTCACCTTTGTCCCTTGAGGTATCCTCTAACCACTCACTAAGTTTAACGAAATCGGAGGTACCTGATAGCTCAAATCCACCTCATCAGTGACACTACGATACAAATGTAAATATGTATGATGAAAAATAATTTTGTCCACCTAGAATACAGAATACAGAAATATCCTGTTAAAGTTTTAAAAATACAGTAAATGTATCCATGTAAGAATTTGAGATTTATAATGTTAAATGTCGGAGAGGTACAAATTATTAACCGTTAACCATTAACCTTTTAATTAAAAGTTTTTATTTGCGTTTCATTTGTTATACAAATCATACCGCAACTGAAAGTAAAAAGAATAATACGAAAAAATATGTACAGCAACAAAGCTCTACAAAAATAAATCATCTAGAATCTAGATGTACGACTATAAAATATACATCCGAATTTTATGAATTGGAAATGATATATTTAGGACCAGCAATAAACTACTAGACCTGCTGATTCATGAAGATAAAAAACAATAATACTAGGTTAATTATTGCTTCTTACGTAGATAATCAGATGTTCTAATATTTATTTATATCAAATTTATAATCCTTGTTATACAATAGCGTCGAAACATCAACAAAAATGGAGGTTGCAACAACTAGATAAAAAGAATTTGATTTAAAACAGCTTGAACACTATGTAATCTCAAACAAATGTCTTTACCCTCCACGTTTCTTTTATTTATCTCAATTCTGGCATTGTGCATTGGGGGAGCTTCCAAAAACTCCTGCCTTGTTTTTGATCTTTTCTGTATCGGTGCTTATATAGTGAGATCTTATTCACACCAGTCCTTATTATTAGCCCTTGGAACGCGCCATGTTGGTGTTGACAACATCCCTACGTATCTACAACTACAGCTACTACTCTGTATACAAGCTCACGCTCGCTCGCGCAATTGGCCCGTACTTATTTGTCGATTCTCCATTAAGCCGAGTAGGTACACATGTTATAATATAGTACATTATTTGATCATAGTACATAAAATTTTTCATACGCATAGCTGACATCTCAAAGAAAAAGTGATATTGTGCCGATGTGTGCTTTTACCATGGGGGTAAGTTTCACCCCTTTTAGGGGGTGAAAAAATATACGTTCAAAACAGCTCAGGAATTCGATAAACTGACTAATTCAAAGCAAGTCAATACTGTTCGAGTTATTTGCGAGTAAATATGTTATAAAACTTTTTTGAAACACTTTAAAAAAAATTGGAATGAGTTTTCCCCAAAAAGTGTTTCATTTTTTGGTTATTTCACGTTTAAAATTCGATTTGGAATTTGACGAATATGAACCTTATTTCATTAGCTATAACTCTGCTTCTGCTAGGTCTAGAGATCTCGTGCATACACCATTTTTTTATAAGCTATATTTTTGCTAAGAATGTTTTTTCGACGATATACCTACTTTTTGAGTTATTTGCGAAAAAACCGTCTAAAAACATGGTTACTTTGTTGAAAAATGAACATATTCACTCGCAAATAACTCGAAAAGTATTTACTTGGTAAAAAAGCTCTATAGAACAAAAGCTGCTTAAAATTAGTCCGTTTCTCCATTTCCGGACTTATTTTGGACGTATATTTCTCCCACCCTTTCCCATAGAGGTACAGACGTTTTGAAATATTTTACCGTTAGCGAACGTACTAATACGTAAGCCGAACTCTTTCGAGCCAAAGTGCTTGCATACAGTTCGTTGAAAATATATTTACAGCGAACTCATCGCAAACTCATCACGATCCATGGAAAGCAACGAACCAACTAGAAACCAACTTGTGCGAAGTTTAATGTAAATGACTCATTTAATTTGTAAAGGAACGAAGAGGTTTAAATGTTTTTTCGAAGGCTTTTTTCGATAAACACACTCTTCGAAGTCTTTCGAAGAGATCGAAGGCATTCGATCAATACAAATGTCATGTCCACCAATCCCTTAGTTTAAAAATAAATTCATATTTGAAACACCTATAAACATTTGTTAGAAAAAATGAACTACGACAATATTAACAAATTTTGTGACCAAATTAGATACTATTTTATGTCTTTTATGTACCTATACATATTATGTATCTTTAAATATTATTTACTTTAATAAACATTTTTAGGGGAGTGCATATAGATTTTCACTTCGGAAAAAATCAAACAAGACAGAACTTTTTGTAATTTCATTAAGAAATGTTTAATAAACAACATATCAAAAAGTTCTACTCGAGAAGTGGGTGCTTCATTTTTTATTAAACAAATGAACTGCGAAATTAGATGTCTTTTTCAATAACTCCCAAAATATAAATTTTAGAAAAAAATTGACTTGACCATTGAAAAATTCAGAAAATTTTACAAAAAAACCTTGTATAAAGATTTTTCTAAAGTTAAATCTGTAGCTTCTATAATTTTTTATTTATAAGGCTAAAGTCACCCTTCTCACAAACACTGGCGCACTGTAAACTAGCGTATGGCGAAGTGCACGGTTGAGTTATTTTAAATACAATTCTTTAACTAATGTATCAAGTGAAATTTTACAAGATGGACATGAAAGAAGAATAACTAAGCTATCTTATGGCTATAATAGAAAGAATTAAAATGTATGGGCATAAGTACGGTGTGGGTGGAAAGCGAGACTTACATGAATTTTGTTTAAAAATATGTAACTAATACAATTTTTCTTATAAGACTCTCAGTTGTGCACACCTTACCTTTCAAACATCTTACTAACGATGTTTCATTCAAAAAAATCTCAAAAATTTAATTCAAATGATACGACGTCTCAAAAAATGTAATTTTTGAAAACTTCGTAGTTTTACAGAATTACCACCACTTTAAGACAGTATTACTCAAGTTTGAACAGATTTATTACAGTTTTATAAATTCTGTTTTAAGGCATAGGATGTAATGTTTAAAATGCACTAAATTATTTTACTTTAGAAATGAAATAAACTATTTCTTTTTGAGAAAATTAAGAAAGATAACACAAATGTAATACAAAAACCGAAAATTACCAGCTAAAAAATGTTTATACAAAGTGATCAAAACTTTTTTCTCTAAAAATTTATTTATTTATTAAGCTCAACAGGCCGTGAAGGCCTAGGGCTGAAAGATTTAATTTTTCCTTACAATTACTATTACATATTTATATATAATGCTATATCCTATACTACTATAATATATACAATATTACATTTGTTTGTATAAAACACTTAATACTACACTTAACATTATAGTCTTTCCATACATTTCTTCACCACTTCCTTCCATTGTTTTCTGTCCAAAGCTTTTTCTTTCCAGTTTACAATATTACTTTGTTTTAAGTCTTCATATACGCTGTCCTTCCATCTCCTTCTTGGTCTTCCTATTCTTCTTTTTTGTATTGGCTTACGTAATAGAACCATTTTTGGCATTCTCGCCTTTCCCATTCTTTCTATGTGTCCTAAGTATCGGATTCTCTGTGCTTTGATTGCCGTCGTTATTTTTGGTTCATTATATAGTTCTTCAAGTTCCTTATTATTTCTTCTTCTCCATTGACCGTCTATTTTCACGCCTCCATATATTGCTCGTTGTATTTTCCTCTCCCATCTTTCTAAAAGGTCTATTTCTGATTTTTTAAGCACCCATGTTTCACATGCATATGTAGCTGTAGGTCTGATAACTGTTTTGTAGATTCTTATTTTTGTTTTTCTTGACACATCTTTGGATTTCATTAATGGACGCAATGCTCCATACTTTTTGTTTGCTTTTGCTATTCTTGCTTTTATTTCCCCTTCCCCATGTCCCTTTTCATCTACTTTTACACCCAGGTATGTAAATTCTGAAACTCTTTTAAATGCGCATACATTTTCTCCTTCTATCTCCAATGTGAAATTGTCTTCATTTTCTTTATCTGTTTCTCCCATTATCATGTATTTTGTCTTTTCCTTATTTATGAGAAGACCAAAAGGTTTGGCTTGTTTTATTATATTGCTCATTAATTTTGTTAGCTCTTTCTTACTTGTCGATAATAATGTTAGATCATCTGCGAATGCAATACATTGGTGGCCATTTTTAAAAATCGTTTCCTGTGTGCTTATTTTACTTTTCCTGATTATTCCTTCCAGTATTACATTAAAAAGAGTCGTTGATAGTGGGTCTCCTTGTCTTAATCCTTCCTTTGTTTCAAAATTATTTGATTTATGTCCCTTCCATGCTATTTCGTTTGTGGAGTTATCCATAGTCATCTTTACCATCCTGACGATTTTACTTGGTATGCCCATTTCTTTCATTAGTGCGTACATCTGTTGCCGCTTTACCGTATCATAGGCCTGTTTAAAGTCGACGAACAGGACGTATACTGCTATTTTATGTTCGTAGCACGTAGTTTGGATTTCTTTTAACGCAAATATTTGGTCTGTCGTCGACCTATTACTTCTGAATCCTGCCTGATATTCGCCCAATATCTTTTCCGTGTATTGATTCAGCTTTTTTCTTAAGATGTTTGTCAATATTTTGTACACGACTTCTAGCAACGCGATACCTCTATAATTTTCACATCTCATTTTATCACCTTTTTTATGTATGGGGCATATCCTTGCCCTGGTCCATTCTCCTGGCATTCTTTCTGTTTCCCATATACTTTTTATCAGGCTATGTATCTCCTTGTGTAGTCTTTTTCCTCCTGCCTTTATCATTTCCGCCGATATTTCCGTTATTCCTGGGCTTTTATTGTTTTTTAGCCCTCTTATTTCATTTTCTATTTCTTCCCTCGTAGGTGTTTCTATTACTATATGGTCATCTTCAATTTCCTGGATTGTTCCCCTTTCTTCTTCGTTTTTGTTTAAAAGTTGTGTAAAATAAGTTTGCCAATTTCTCATTATTTCCCCGGGTTCATTTATTAATATTCCTTCCTCATTTTTCATATATGGGTTATGTTTCTGATATCCCCTTTCCATTTTTCTTGTTTCCTGGTAAAAGGATCTTATTTCCTTTTTTTGGAATTTTTCCTCTATCACTTTGAGTTTTTCTTCGTTGTATTTTCTTTTTTTATTTCTGCATGTTCTCTTCATAATTCTCTTCAATTCTCTATATTCTTGTGTGCTAATGTCACTATTATTTCTTAAGTTTTTTATTCTTATTTTTCTAATTTCTTCTGCTATTTTTTGACATTCCTCATCATACCATTCTTTTGCTTTTTGTTTTCTATTACCTTTAATTAATATTTCTTTACTGGTGTTTAAAACTGCTTCTTTTATGCTTTCCCACTTTTCTTCCGGGTCTAGTGTTTCTGGTTCTTCGTTTAGTCTGCTGGTTATTTGTTGTTCGTACTTCTTCTGTGTCATATTATCTTTTAGTATTGCTGTGTTGAATTGTTTTTTGATTTCTTTGTCCCTTTGATTGTCTTTCTTTATATTAGCATTTAGTCTATAGGCTGCTCTTACCAAAAAGTGATCTGAGTCACATTCCGCTCCTCTCATACTTTTTATATTTATTATATTATGGGCGTGCTTCTTCTCTATTAATATGTGGTCTATTTGATTTATTGTCCTTTTGTCAGGGGAAATCCACGTTCCTTTATGTATATCTTTTCTCCGTTGGTATGTGCTTTTTATTACCATTTGTCTTTCTGTGGCAAAACCTATAATTCGTTGACCATTATCATTTGATACATCGTGTTTACTGTATTTTCCTGTTATATTTTCATATATATCCTCTTTTCCCACTTTAGCATTGCAGTCTCCCATTACTATTTTGATATCAAATGCTGGTAATCTGTCATATTCTCTCTCTAGTTGCTCATAGTATGCATCTTTGTCTTCTTCGGTGGCGTCTTCTATTGGTGCATGTACATTTATTATGCTTATGTTTCGTTGATTCCCTTTTAACCTGATTGTGCACATTCTATCTGATATCGGCTTGAAATTCATCACTCTGGTTTTCCATCTTTTCTGTATGATAAAGCCTGTTCCTAGCAATCTGTTATTCCCCCCACTTTTAAAAAATACTATATCATGTATTTCTACTATTTCTGTGTCTAATTGTTTTGTTTCTTGTAAAGCTAATATATCTATTTCATATCTTTTTGTTTCTCTAATTAATTCTTTAAGTTTTCCCGTTTCATAAGTGCCTCTTACGTTCCATGTTCCCAAATTAGTTTTCATTTTCTTGTTTTTAATCCCAATCGTCTCCTTGTCCATTGCCGTTGTTGCTACCGTTTCATTTACGTCGTTTAGTTTTTTTGGTTTCTGTTTTGGTTTTCTATTTTTAAGAGTTGTTGCTGATGTTTATTCCATGTCCATACCTCCTCATTTATTTTTATTTTTTGAAATCCTACCTTGACGTTTTTTCCTTCCAATTTAGCCTCTTTTGCCTTCGTTCTGATTTTACCCTGTATCATCCGTTCATTTTTGTCCATGTCGTCATTAATATATATTTCTTTTCCCTTTATGTCTCTCAATTTGCCTTTATTTTTCATAATTTCTTCTTTGTCCGTTGCATTTTCGAGCTCAATCAAGCAGGATTTACTTCCAATTTTTCTTGCGCTTTTTATTTTTGTCTCAACTTTTAGTGCATTGCATAAAAAATCTTGGACGTTATCTTTTGTTATGTTTTGATCGTAGGTATCCATATCTACTCCCTGCAGTATTATATTATTTCGTCTTTTGTCCTTTTCCATTCTGTCTATTTTATTTTCCAATTCTTCCACTTTTTGTTGGGTTTCTCTATTTTCCTGTTTCAGCTTTTCATTTTCTTGTCTGAGTTCCTTCATTTCCGCTCTGTACTCTTTTTGTTCTTCTCTTAGTTCCCTTATTTCCATTGTGATAATATTTAGGCTCTCCAATATTTTTTCTAGTTGCCTATCATTCCCAGGCGACCGATGTACTTTTTTACTTCTGCTATCGTCTGCCTCATCTTCCGATTCATCTCCTCTTTTTCTTGTCTTTTCGTCCACACTATACTCGTTCTCAGCCATTTTGTACGTAGCGTTAACTGGGCACACCCGTTTCAACCACGCGGAGGTATGCCCAATTATCCACGCACCAAAATTGCTTTTGTTTTTCGGCAGGTGTTTCTATTTTTTTTAAATCCGGCAACACCGCTTGAAATTTGACCAGCGTTCGCCAGTGTTTATAAGCTTATCTGTTAGCTGTTAACCTCACTTTTATTTGTCCGTTTAGTATTTTATACTATTTTTTACCGTTTTTACTTATATTATTCTTGCATTAGGTAGGGCACAGTTTATACCTTTCCTTTTTCACTCACTCAGCATTCAATGTTCGCTGCACCACGCGAAAATCGGGTAAAATGCAGGCGAAAATTAAAACACTTTGTTTTCTATCTAATGCCTTCTCTAAAAATTACCTAAAATATATTTAATAATAAGCTTCAACAATAATAAATATTCAACATAAAAAATTTTTTTAGCTCTTATACAGTATATCCGCGTAACTTGGAACCTATTGATAACTTTTTATTATCGGTTTTACGAAAAAAAGTTATTCTTTATAAAATACCTTGCATCGTATAAAATCTAAGATGCAACCATCAAATATTAAATTTTATTAATTGTATACGAGGTATGTCAAAAAATATGAATTTCACTCAAGAGTAAAGTACCTTTATATTTCACAATATCGAAAATTGCTATTAA
Organism: Diabrotica virgifera virgifera; assembly: GCF_917563875.1. Classification (NCBI taxonomy): domain Eukaryota; kingdom Metazoa; phylum Arthropoda; class Insecta; order Coleoptera; family Chrysomelidae; genus Diabrotica; species Diabrotica virgifera. The sequence continues at coordinate 121,389,140 of NC_065447.1, forward strand.
GAAAAGTTATTTAGAATTAAGAAATATGTTTCAGTGTTCAATTACATCCTTCTAATTAAAATATTGTGAATAATAAAGGCACTTAACTCTTAAGAAAAATTCATATTTTTTACATTCCTCGTATAAAATTTAAAAAGTTTGATATCCGATGGTTGTATCTTAGATTTTAGACCAGGTAGAGCATTTTATGAAGAATAACTTTTTTTTTGTAAAATTGATAATAAAATAGTTATCATAATTGTAATAAAATGATGATGGGTATCCGTAATTTGAGAAAAAAGTGATTTTTTTTTTATTAGAATGATGTAATTGTATGTTGAAACATAGTTTTTAATTTCAAACAACTTTTCATAATAGCATTATTTGATATTCTGGAATATAAAGGTACATACTTTACTCTTTAACGAAATTAATATTTTTGGCATAACTCATATAAAATTGATAAACTTTGATATGTGATGGTTGAGTTTTAGATTTTTGACTATCCAGAGCATTTTACAAAGAATAACTTTTTTTCGTAAAATTGATAATAAAAATGTTTTCCATGTGGTTCCTAGCTACGCAGACATACTGTATAAGAGCTTCTATATAAGAATTTTCAAATTGTAATGCCATATTCGGATTCAGCATAATCAAAAACAAAATAGAAACATATTTGATCATATTTGATTTTACTTTGAACATATCAAAGTAAAATGATGAATTTAAGGATATTTTTAAAATTATTTATACAAAACAATTGTTATTGTTTAAACAATTAATAAACAATTAGCGGTCAAATCTGCAAGTAGAACTTTTTACTTTACCATGTATATAAACTAACAAAAAAAGTTTTAGAAAAATATAAGCTTGTTTGAATTTTTCCGAAACAATGCATGTTTTCGTTCTAATTGCACTCCCCTATTGGCAGATACATCTAACATTTCTTTCAAAATTTTAAAGCATAATGTAACGAAGCATAAAGTATGTTTTAAAGCATATTTTATACATGCTCAAAATGTAGGTACTATTTATTTTTGCGAAGATTTGAAGTTTCAAGTTGAATGGGGTGATGGGTAGTTAATAACTTCGCACTTGTTAATATTTTAGAATTTAAAAGTAAAATTATTGACAATAAAAACAGCACTTAGAACTAGCTATACCCTGTTTTTAAACTAGGGATAAACCTTAGGCAAGTTTACTCCACTTTATGAAATTTTGACAATAGTTGACACTATTGGCATTTATGAAATTTTGACACTATTGGGATTTCATACCGTGGGATTCATGGGATTACCGTCGAAGTCCGAAAAATCAAACAAAAAAGAAGATGATATTTGGTGATTTTTCTAGTGACATTATTGGGTGTGAATTGGTGTGAATCTGTCTTTTGAGTTTACTTAAAACTGGTTTAAAAACAGTGTATAACAATGTTGAAAACGGTATATTCGCTCCGAGCTTCGCTGGTATCGCCACCTACCTACAGGATTACTAGTATAACTTTTACCGGAAATTTTCTGGAAAGAAAAAAGTGTTGCCTATACTCTGTGAGTTTCGCTGGTATGGCTGCTATCGCCATCTAACGGTTGACTAGTGTTCCTATTTCGGCCGGAATTTTAAAGAGGACAGTAGAAAAGCAAATAATAGTTGTTTCAAACTTATTATTTAATTCTTATCGTGTAATATTTACAACGTAAAGAAGTAATTGGATTGTAATCGATAATTAATAGCAGTAAGTACAGAATTTATTATTCATTATGATTATTTTTAAGATTTTGCTTATCGTTTTGACGTTTATGTTGACAACTAATATTAGAAAAAATTTATTCTGCAAAAAGGTATAATAATTTAATATAATTATAGTATAATACTTCTTAAATATAACTTATGAATGACAGTTAACGGCATCCTACGTTTGCTGTGATTGGTCGTTATCTTCACGCATTCAAATTTTGTTTCAGGATTGGATTGTAAAATTGAAACCGTCAAAATTCGAGAGTGTGCTAACTGATCCTTTAGCTCAAATTTTTCTACCGTTTTAAAATTAAAATTGTGTTTACTTACTTTTTTCTAATTGCATCAATCCATTTTTGTCGTTGAATCACCTTATGCTTAGCGACAGGAAAGTTGTAGAATACACAGTTACTATTGTAACCAGTATTTCGACACTCTTTAATACAACAACTTTCGTGAGACATTTAAAAGCTATAATACCCAACTCTTAATGCAGAACGTCAAAAAGCAAATTTCCAGTAAAGGTTTACAAACTTGTCACTACTGGCGCTCGCGAATTTTTAATTATCCTCTCTACCTACGAGCTCATAGCGTATACGTCATATACGTTGATATCTCCTCAAGTTTTTGAATTTAAACGCAGAATGAAAGATTACATTATTACCTAGGGCCGAAAGTCCCTGAAAACTTCTATAACGTTTATTTTAATAACTTACAGGGATGAAAAAGAAGAGAAAATTTAGTGTCGTTTTTAATTTTAAATATCTCGTTCAAATTATTTTTTTTTTATTATTCTAAGGGACTTTCGGCCCTCGGTAATAATGTAATCTTTCATTCTTACGCCAGTCAATGAGAGCAAGAATATATAGGATATTACCTCCGAATTCTATCCTACTGCATGGATTTTAATGAAATTTTGGGAATAGCTTCTACTTATCTCCTGATTCAAAGTCTACCCTATCCGATGTGCGCTTTTATCTTGGGAGTGGTTCCCACCCCTTCTCGTGGGTGGAAATTTTTTGGGTCAAAATAACTACGGTAGTGGCTAGAGAACCTAATTTTAAATAAAACTTGTTCTATAATTTCTTTTTGAAAACTCAATACTTTTTGAGTTATTCGTGGTTGAAAATTGGCCATTTTCATTGAAACATCCTTTTCGAACGGTTTTATGTGAATACCTTAAGAACGATACATCTAACTGAAAAAAAAATAAATAAAAAATTTTTGTAGCTCATAAAAAAAACAAAGAGACTCTTTTCTTCACAAATCTTCTATTTATAACACAAAAAGAGATATTGTAGGTGAAAAGAGTTTGTTTTTTTGGTGCATGCTCAAATCGGTGTAGGTATTCAAATTGAAATAACAAAGAAACGGTCGATTTTAGGTGTATAATGCAGCAATAGTATATTATGCAACGAGCATTTAATGATGGTTATTATGAAGCGAGTATGAGGCATAAGAAACGAGCCGCCTAGCGGCGAGTTTCGTATAGAGTACGAGCTTCATAATGATAATTAAATGCAAGTTATATACAAGATTTTTTGTATGATCATTCACAAGAAAAAATATATTCAAATTTATTAATTTTGTAACGCAAACAAATTTTGACAAGTAGTTTGTCAGTTTGTTTACATATTGAGAACTGTCAAAGCATATGTGTTTGTCTCGCCATTGGTCACTGCACGTGTGCCATTTTCATCGCGAATGCCATATGGCGATTCTATTGGTTAAAAATCTGTATTGTAATGAAAATCTGTATCATAATGAAGTTCATTATGATACAGGTAGTGAAATCATAATTTATATATTATAGTATGAGAATAGAAAAAAACCTTTTATAGTGCTTGAAAAGACCTTTAAAATGTGCAATATGCAAGCGAGGTATGCGGCAAAAAAAATTCATGACTAATGTATTTTAAGAAAAAATGAGAAGTATATTTAATCCCCCATCCACCAGAATTTCAATGCATTGTTTTCCTTCTACAATACCTTTTATTATAGTGTTGTTTCTATGTTCAAAAAGTTGGACGGGCTTAAAATGAATGGTTTCTGAAAAAAAAATAAGATCAAATTATAGAGCGCATTTTTCTTAAAAATCTTTCTTTTTCTCCATGTAACTTGAAAATTATAAGAAATGCAGTAATTAAAAACAAAAACAAAATTTGTATAAAAAAAACCATGCATTTTTGTAATTATTCGTATCTCTTATCACGTTCGAGTTACATGGAGAAAAATGAAGATTTTTAAGAAAATTTAAAAATGCGCTCTATAATTTGATCTGATTTTTTTCAAACACCATTCATTTTAAACCCGTTCAACCAACCTAGAAATAACACTTTAATAAAAGGTATTGTAAAAGGAAAACGATTCATTTAAATTCTGGGGAATGAGGGGTTAAATACACTTTCCATTTTTTCTTAAAATACATTAGTCATCAATTTTTTTGCAGCATATCTCGCTTAGTTTGAATGTAATCGACATTTAATATTGCTCATTTTAAAGGTCCTTTCAAGCACTATAAAAAGTATTAGTATCATTATACACCTAAAATCGACCGTTCATCTGTTATTTCAAGTTGAATACACCGATTTGAGCATGCACCAAAAAAAATCAAACTCTTTTCACCTACCATATCTCTTTTTGTATTATAACTAGAAGGTTTATGGAGGAACTAATCTTTTTGTTTTTTTATAAGCTACAAAAATATTTTATACAATTTTTATAGTTAGATGCATAGCTTTTAAGGTGTTCGCAAGAAACCGTCCGAAAAGGTGTCATTTTTCAATGCAAATGGCCAATTTTCTACCACGAATAACACAAAAAGTACTGAGTTTAAAAAAAAATAGAACAGTTTTTGCTTAGAATTAGGTTCTCTAGCAACTTCCATGGTTATTTTCACAAAAAAATTTCCACCCTCTTGAAGGAGTGTGGACTGCCCCCAAGATAAAAGCGCCATAGTATATAGTGTATACTTTGTTTCTTGAGCTATTCCCTACTTACTGTAAAAATATCAAGTAAATCGATGTAGTAGGATGGAATTCGGGCTAAATACCCTCATTGACAGCCCTATCTGCATTTAAATTTTTCAAAAATATTTATTAGTTTTTTCAGGGTTCGAAAAAAATTAACACCGTCCGTGATGATATTTTCCAAATCGAACATTCACTATCTTTGTCATACAATGCACTCAGTCGAACAGAATGTGTTCACAAATGGTTGCCAAGACTACTGAATATTTGAAAAGGCTTCAGGAATAATTTGATTAATAATTGATTTAAGACGTGAAATTAGTAAAAAGTTATTTATTGCTTGTTATTTATGGAAGATCCAAGTACAGAATACACCAGCGTATATTCTGTGATCCAAGTATTTTGTTGACGTTCAAAAGTTATCCAAGGTAACATAGTGCAGTCACTGTAGGTTTTCACCTCCGATTTCGTTGAACCTTCATCGATTTTCATGAAAATTGGTGAGTAATTAGAGGATACCTCAAGGAACAAAGGTGACATGATGCCAACTTGCGCTTTTACCCTGGGGGTGGATACCACCCATTCTCGGGGGTGAAAATTATTTTATTAAAAATAATACCATAAGTCCATAGAGGGACAAATTATAAGCAAAATTGGTTTTATAAGGTTATTAAAATAAATCAACACTTTTTGAGTTATTAAAGACCAAAGATTTTATTTTTTCGTATAAAAATGCATGTTTTAAATCGGTTTTTTACGTATAAATCAAAAACTATACGCTTTTACAAAAAAGTTATTATTACTGAAATTGAATAAAAAATTGAATACATTCCTCATATAAAGAACTAAACTAATGTTAGTTCAAAGTGAGTTATTGGCAATTGAATGTGTATTTTTTTCGACGAGTACTCAAATCTAAGTATTCAAGCTTAAATAACGGGAAAACGATGCAATGTATAAAATATTCCTGCTAAACATTTGTCAAAGTACTTCGGAATACCTATCAAATGAACTTCAGAACAAGGTAATAAGCGTCAAAATTAAGCAAGTTCTAATGAAAATAAAAGAACCGTTTCGAATTTTTTAGGAAAAAGTGAAAAATAAAACATACGCCATTTCCACAAAAATTAAAATTTATAGTAATCCTTACAATAACTTCTGTATATTAGTATAAGTAAAGTTTTCGATAATTTTGACCGGTTTAGAATGCATATTTTTGAAAAAAAAGATATGATTTAAAAAAACGCTGGACGGAAGGGCCGCCCGAGAACTTTATCGTACCGATCTATTATCGTTATCGTACTAGATACTGGCATTCTATAAAAATAACAAAGTTACTCGTTATTTTGATATTTTAGAAACACCTTGCATACTTGAAAATATTTTATGGTTCTACGCATCATTAATTCCCGCATTTGAGAAAATGTTCGGGGACACACTATAGATTATTGCATAAATCAATAGAATATTAGTCATACTTTCATTTCAAATTAGTCCATTTTTCTGAGAAATTAATAGTTTACAATATTTGCATTTTACTGCATGGATTGTAATGAAATTTTGGGAGTAGCCCAAAGCCCAATCTCCTAATTCAAAGTCTATCTTATATACTATGGCGCTTTTATCATGGGGGGCGGTTCTCACCACTTCACGGGGATATAACATTTTTATTTTCGAATTGCATGGAGCAAAAGGAAGAATTTTAAGAAAATTTAAAAATGCGCTCTATAATTTGATCTTATTTTTTTCACCCGTCCAACTTTTTGAAAGTAGAAATAACACTATATTAAGAGGTATTGCAAAAGAAAAACAATGCACTTAAATTCTGGTGAATGAGGGGTTAAATGTATGTACTTCTCATTTTTCCTTTAAAGTACATATATTTTTTTGCACCATATCTCGCTTAGTTTGAATGTAACCGACATTTAACGGTGCTCGTTTTAAAGGCCTTTTCAAACACTACAAAAGCATGAGCACTTTGAGCATCCACCAAAAAAAAACAAACTCTTTTTACCTACCATATCTCTTTTTGTATTATAAATAGAAAATTTACGAAGGAACGAATCTCTTTGTTATTTATAATTTAAAAAAAATTTTATATAGTGTTTTTAGTTTGATGCATAGTTTTTAAGGTATTCACAAAAAACCGTCCGAAAACGTGTCATTTTTAAATGAAAATGGCCAATTTTCAACTACGCATAACTCAAAAAGTATTGAGTTCTCAAAAAAAAGTATAGATCAGTTTTTGCTTAAAAATAGGTTCTTTAGCCACTTCCATGCTTATTTTGACCAATAAATTTTCCACCCCCTTGAAGGGGTGGGAATTGCCCCAAGATAAAAGCGCCATAGTATATAAGGTAGATTTTGTTTCTTGAGCTATTCCCTACTTACTGTGAAAATATCAAGTACATCGATGTAGTAGGATGGAATTCGGAGCCAAATACCCTCATTGACTGCCCTATAATAATGCTCTGCTATGATCGCGTGAGAGGGGACACACACAAGATTCTAGCAAAATTTCAATTTTCTGTAACTTTTCGAGTTTTTGAGTTACAGCAACGAGTTTTATGTCGTTGGAAAGATAATTTTACATTCTTTCAAAATATGTAAAAATATACAGGGCGTATGTAAAAAATTAAGATTTTTTTTTCATTTCCGGTTAAACCGGAAGCCATATTGTGGGTAAAATTTATTGTGCTAATAGATAACAAAGTACTATATAAGTCTGCCAAATCTCAAATTTTAGTTTCTATTACAGAGGTAGTTACGGGAACTCGAATATTTTTTTATAAAAAATTCATAACTCCCATCCTATGAGGAGTTAAGAAATCTGACCAATGTTATTCAATTTACCGATAGGATATCAAAAATATATCAAAAAATAAACAAATTCCTTGGAGTCATTTTTGAGAAAATTTAGTTCAAATTTATGTCAAATTTTGACCCCTTAAATATAGGCAAGCCATAACTTTTTCTGAAAAACGATAATATTCTTGTTATAGCCCCATCTTTAGGCTATATAAATGTTTTTTCAAATTCAATTTATCTTAAACAAGTTTTTAGATTGGTAGGGAAATGTATCGGGTGGGCGGTCGGCCATGCTGGCCGCCATTTTGGATTTGGAAATGTCAAATTCCGTATTTCTATTTACCTATCGATGAGCTAACTTTAAGTTAAACTTCATTCGTTTCGGTCAAAATTTGCAAAAATGGGCCCCAAATAACCCCCCTATTTCGGCCCCCCTTTGAGAGGCTTTTTTCAAAAGCTTAGTTTCTCGACAAAATTCTCTTAAACGTACTCATACCGAATTTCATCGAAATCGGTCCAGTAGTTTTTGCTGGGCGGTGGCGACATACGTACGTACATACGTACATACTTCCGACATGTTTTTTTTATTTGCTTTTTAGACTCAGGGGGACTCAAAACGTCGAAAAAAAGTGAAATCTGAAAAAAAAATTTTTGCACGATCCTATAACTTTATCTATTATACTCATACTGCGTATGTAGTACGATAAAGTAAAAATCTAAATTTTTAAAATGATTGTAATTCTCATATTCTTTTGATAATAACTCCAAAAATACTCAATATACGTAAAAAATTATATTTAACCAAATTTTAGTTTTTTGTGTGTCAAATATTTTACCTGTTTTACTATTTCTATAGGGTAAAAAATAACCGAGATAGAAACGTTTAAATCTTAAATTTTTCTGTGGGAACCATGCAACCGGGGTCATTTAACCTTTTATTTTTGAAAAAACTAAGGGGTTCAGAAGATCAGGTTTAACGTACTTAAATAGCACGTGGAATTATCTTTCAAACAGTTTTTAGATGAACCTGATATCGTAAACACGAACGGAGTTATTAAAAAAAAACAATAACATTTTTTGGAATAATTTTTAAAAGATAAATTTTGAGAAAATTTGGGAGCATAAATTTTAACGCTATCAACATGTTCGGGGGCTCATTTGATAAATATTTTTAAGTACTTTGACAAATGTTTAATAAGTTTATGTTATAAAATGCATCAATTTCCCGTTATTTCAGCTTGAATACTTAATAAATTCAATTACCGATAACTCACTTTTAGTTAACATTAAAAGGCTTTTCTAGTAAGGAATTTATTTCGTTTTTATTAGCTTCAATTTTGATAATAATAACTTTTTTGTAAAAACTTACACTTTTTGAGTTATTGATGAAAAATTGGTTAAAAACATGCATTTTTCTCAAGAAAAATTAAAATCTTTGATCTTTAATAACTCAAAAAGTTTTGATTTATTTTAATAACTTTATATAACAAATTTTGCTTGAAATTGGTTCCTCTATCGAATTATGGGGTTATTTTTAATAAAATAATTTTCACCCCCCCCCCCCAGAAGGGGTGGCATCCACCCCCAGGGTAAAAGCGCAAGTTGTCACCATGTCACCTTTGTTTCTTGAGATATCCTCTAACCACTCACCAATTTTCATGCAAATCGATGGAGGTTCAACGAAATCGGAGGTAATAGTTCATATCCACCTTCAGTGACTCCACTAACAGTATATTATTACAATGACTTTATCACTTTTTCTCTTTTCTTTGATTATTAGTTTTTATTATATAGTATATAAATTATTGTAATCACTGAACACACAGTTAGTAAAAAAATAACCCTATTAATTAAATTAATTAATAATTTAAGAGATTGTACAAGTTACGATTATCCAAGAATATTTAAAAAATTAACGAAATATCCATCTCTATGTTGCTGATGACAATGTCATTGTCAACTAATTTTTACATCTCCTGCAGCTTCCATACAAGTGAGGATTTTAGTACACGTAATTTGTCGTGTAAAGAAAAAAAAGTAAAACGATCAATTTACTAAAAGAAAGTTGGTATAATTACTAAGGTAGATTTTAAAATCGGTTGTTTATTTAATTTAATAATCAATTTATGAATATTGATTACAGTTGTTAGTGGTAAATACGCCTACGCTATTAACACTGATCTTACTTGTAAATACAATGAATTATTGAAGTAACGATCAATTTACTAAAAGAAAGTTGGTATAATTACTAAGGTAGATTTTAAAATCGGTTGTTTATTTAATTTAATAATCAATTTATGAATATTGATTACAGTTGTTAGTGGTAAATATTATTTTGTAACGTGATGAGATATTAATATCAACAAAATTTTACTAGCATATTAGTCCAGAGAAATAAGGATTTTCTCAGGGCACTCAAATCTACAGGTAGCTGACTACTTTTTTAGTTATTGTAGTACTATAGGAAGAAAATCTACCTGTTTCCTGACTAGAGTTCGTGTCCGTTTTTTAATTATTAACAATTTAGTGCAAAAAACGTGATTTTTTCGATTTTTTGCACCCCATTAAAAATCTAAATAGTTGACATAAAATTACAAAATTTGTTTTTTTAAAACATTGAAAAAGTTTCAAAATACCGATTTTTTAATATTAAAAGTCAATTTGTTGCTTCGCAAATTGTAACATAAATGAAAAACGTTATTTGTTAATAACTTTTAACAAATTTAACTTAGAATTTTGGGGTTTCGTCCAAATTTGGGTATTTTGGTACTTGACAAGTCCTCAAAATTTGCGGCCGATCCATTAATAAGTTTAAAAGTTATTCTATTTGTTTATCCAAGAGACCTATATTTTGCAATAACATAAGACAGAAAATAATGAATATAGGGCAATTCTGAGTATGCCAAATGAAAGTGATAGTAAAAAGAGTGATAGTATCAAAATGTATTAAAAAAGATAAAAAAATTTAATGAATACAGTCAAAAATCCTAATGCCAAATTTTTGAAATTAACTTTAAAAATATCCTCAAGAATGGGATTTTTATTTTTTGTTAAAAAATTTACACAAACATTGTACCTTCACAGCACCCTCTACGAATTTTCAAAAATGTAGTTCAAGTGGTTACTAATAGGGCAGTCAATGAGGGTAATTGGTTTCGAATAGGACTTTTCATCGATTGTCATTTGTTTCGAGCTTCTGTCATGTGTCACATAATATTAATATATCTACGCCATACGTCTTTGGTTTGTATCATTGTTATATACCAATAACGTATGACGTAGATATATTAATATTATGTGACACATGACAGAAGCTCGAAACAAATGACTGTGAATGAAAAGCCTTATTCCATCCTACTGATCGATTTACTTGATATTTTCACAATAAGTAAGTAATAGCTTAATAAATAAAGTCTACCCTATATACTATTGCGCTTTTACCTTGGGGGTTGTTCTCACCCCTTCTCGGGGGTGAAAATTTTTTTGGTTAAAATAGCCACGGAAGAGGTTAGAGAACCTAATTCTAAGCAAAAACTGTTCTATAATTAGTTTTTAAAAAAAAACAATACTTTTTGAGTTCTTCGTGATTGAAAATTGGCCATTTTCATTGAAAATTGACACCTTTTCGAACGGATTTTTGCGAATACCTCAAAAACTATGCATCTAACAAAAAAACTATACATAATATTTTTGTAGCTTATAAAAAAAAGAGATTCGTTCCTTCATAAATCTTCTAGGTATAATACAAAAAGGGATATGGTAGGTGAGAAGAGTTTGTTTTTTTTTGTGCATGCCAAATCGGTGTATTCAACTTGAAATAACAGAGAAACGGTCGATTTTAGGTGTATAATGATACTAACAACCATTGTAGTGCTTGAAATACCTTTAAAATGATCAATATTAAATGTCGATTACATTCAAACTAAGCGAGATATGCTGCAAAAAATTTGATGACTAATGTATTTTAAGAAGAATGTCTTAGAATGTTTAACCCCTCATCCATCAGAATTTAAATGCATCGTTTTCCTTCTATAATACTTTTTATTATACATAATGTTATTTTTAAAAGTTGGACTGGTTTAAAATGAATGGTTTTTGAAGAAAATAAAATCAAATTAAAGAGTGCATTTTTAAATTTTCTCAAAAATCATTCTTTTTATCCATGTAACTCGAAAATGATAAGAGATACGAAAAAAAGATACGACACAAAAATGTAGGGTTTTTTAGATAAAAATTGCGTTTTTTTTTATTACTGTATCTCTTATCATTTTCAAGTTACATGGTGAAAAAAGAAGGTTTTTAAGAAAATTTACAATGCGCTCTATACCTGATTTATTCTTATTTTTTTTCAAAAACCATTCATTTTAAACCCGTCCAACTTTTTAAACATAGACCTAGCACTATAATAAAAGGTATTGTAGAAGGAAAACGATGCATTAAGTTTAGATTCTGGTGGATGGGGGTTAAAATTACTTCTCATTTTTTCTTAAAATACATTAGTTCTCAATTTTGTTTGCAGCATATCTCGCTTAGTTTGAACGTAATGGACCTTCAATATTGCTCTGCTCATTTTAAAGGTCTTTTCAAGCATTAGAAAAAGGTATTGGTAGCATTATACACCTAAATTCGACCGTTTCTCTGTCATTTCAAGTTGACTACACCAATTTGAGCATGTACGAAAAAAACAAACTCTTTTCACCTACCATATCTCTTTTTGTGTTATAACTAGAAGATTTATGAAGGCAAGTGTCTCTTTGATTTTTTATAACCTACAAAAATGTTTTATATAGTTTTTTTAGTTAGATGCACAGTTTTCTTAGGTATTCGCAAAAAAACGTTCGAAAAGATGTTATGTTTTAATGAAAATGGCCAATTTTCAACCAAGATTAACTCAAAAAATATTGAGTTTTCAAAAAAAATCTAGATCAAAAATCTATTTTTTTAATCGTAGTATCATTAATGATCATGGAAAAAGTTAAAGTACATATAGACCAGGAAGAATCTGTTTTTAGGTGGATGTGAGAGGTGGCATTCGGATTTTTGCCGATAAAGTTAGGTGATAACTTCGTTAATAATAATTGACTTATGCCCGGAACATTAATAAAAAAAATAAAATATGTATTTAAAAATTTCAAAAAATTTCGTTTTTTTTTTCTACTTTCTTTGCTTATAACTTTAAAACGATTCATTTTGGAACAAAGTCGTATAGGAATAAAACAAAGATAATTAAATTTTCTATCAGATACGATTGGTTAAAAATGTCTTAATTTAACACCCTTGCTGCAAAATAGCAATAAATATAAAATAAGGGGGCAAAACAAGCCTATTCTTATTCAATGTTTTTCGATCACTTAGGTTATACTTGGAACCTTCCTAATTCGCTTAGAAAATTTTTGTGATGTGCTAAAACCGTCTACCAAATTTCATTAAAATTGACTTACTACTACTACTAAACTACTAATTACTACTACTACTTACTACTACTAAAATTAACTTTTTTTAAAATTAAATTTTTTTAAAATCTTGCACAACAAAAACTAGAAAATACAATGATTTGTCAATTTTTTTACATATAAAGAAGCACTCCACCTATCTAATGCACTTTACAGAATTGAAATCGGATTATTTAAGCAGCCTCAGCAATGTTTTAAAGTTATAAACAATTTTTTGGCTTATAAACAAATTAGTGCTGTGTCCAGGAGGGGATGCTACGGGCTCCTTTATTTAGATGGACTTACCCAAGTTTTTTTTATGTATTTTAACCCGTAGAACACGAATTTTTTGAGTAACAGTTGATCCGGGTGTCGATAAGATTGTTATAAACAAAGAACTTGAGGAATTACATAACATCGATTTTTCGCAAAATAAAACAATTTTTTGTATTTCTTGGGTAATTCTAAGCAAAAAATGTTCTTACAAGTTTTTTCGTAGGATGCATAGTTTTCGAGATAAACGCGGTGGAACATTCAAAAAATCGAAAAATTGCAATTTTTGAACGAGAATAACTTTTGATTAAAAAATAAAATAGCAATTCTGCTGACAGCATTTGAAAGTGTAAGTCAAATTATACCGGTTTTAATTATTTGCGTTGCTAAAAATTAATTTTTTATTATTAAACAAAGCTATTTGTTTATAAGCCAAAAAATTGTTTATAATTTTAAAATATTGCTGAGGCCCCTTAAATAATCCGATTTTAATTCTGTAAAGTGTATTAGATAGGTAGAGCACCTCTTTACATGTAAAAAAATTAGCCAACTTCTAAATGTTCTACTTTTTGTTCAGAAAGATTTTAAAAAAATTGAACTTTTTTAAAAACATTTATATTGCAAATTTATTATGCAAGATCTATTAGGTCGATTTTAATGAAATTTGGTAGACCATTTAAGTAAGTTATAAGAATTTTCTAAGCGAATTACTAAGGTTCTAAGTGCCACCAAAGTGGTTAAGAAACATTGAATAACAACAAGCGTAATTGCCCCCTTATTTTGTATTTATTGCTATATTGCAGAAAAGGTAATACCTTAAGACATTTTTGACCAGTCGTATATCATACAAAATTCAATTACATATCTTTATTTTATTTCGGTACGACTTTGTTCCAAAACCAACCGTTTTAAAGTTATAAGCAAAGAAAGCAGAAAAAATCGATGTTTTTCGAAATTTTTAAATATTTTAATTTTTTTATTAGTGTTTCGGGCATATTTGAGAAGGAGCATAAGTCAATTATTATTATTGAAGGTGTCACCTAACTTTATCTGCAAAAATCCGAATGTCACCTCTCACATCCAAAAATACACGTTTTTTTACAGATTAGTCCTGCTCTAATACACTTTAATAAATAAATTTTTTTTATTAAATAATTATTATTTATTGAAGATAATTTATTTATTTAAAGTATACCTTAACTTTTTCTATGATTAATAATGATAGTATGATTAAAAACATGGATTTTTGGGGAAAAATTATTTTTTCAAAAATTGTTTAAACAAATTATGTCTAGATGTCTAGACAAATTGCATATTTGTAATGTACAGAAAAATTAAATGCAAATTAAAAAAAGAAATCAAAAATGAAAAACCATTTTCAATTTTGTTGCAACACGAAACTACAACCGCACCATATCCTATTCCAGTGGTCGGCAAAGTGCGGCTCCGGAGCCGCATGTGGCTCTTTGGCTCCTTAGGTGCGGCTATGGCATAAATATCCACGGAAAGCGCAATAATATGTTCCTTTAAAAAAATTGGAAGGAAAAACATTACATATTTTTCTAATAAATTAGTTTTTATCAAACTTATAAACTTTAGCATTTGTCAAAAATTCTCTTAATGCTACAACAACTGAGTTAAAATTTTCTCCTTTTAAAATTGGCATTAATAGCATTGAAAGACAATTTCTGGATTTAAAAAACAAGGAGGTAAGGCGCTCTAAATGCGAACGTTTTTGTGTTGAATTGGAAATATTGGAGAAGAAAAAATATTCACAACACAAGAAATGGTCTGCTTTTAACGACCTGGAGAAGGAAGCTATGATCATTTTCAACGTTTGAAATAATATTCCTGATTCTTATGATCAGCTAGAAAAGCTCACGTTTGCTGTTCTTTCCCTTTTCGGTTCTACATATCAACATTTAAAAAAAATTGTAAAAAATATAGTGTTGTAGGAAATAAAACCCTACAAAACGAAAGAAAATAGAAGTTTCTACGATGACGATGATTAGAAACGAAGATATCGCCAAAAAACGAAAAAATACTTTTTAATTTTTTTGGGGGTTTATGGATGGGTCTAAGGGTTTAAACATTTTATTGGTCGAATACTTTTTGATGTACAACACGTGGTTCTTTTATTTTTGGAATATCGATGGGAACATTTTTCACTATCTTAACCGACTGACTATTAGACACTTTAGTTTTATTTAGCGTAATAAAAGTTTGCTGAACAAGCAGATTTGGCTCCCAATTTTTTTAAATTGTTGTAATGTTCATATTTGGCTCTTTGGATTAAAAGTTTGCCGACCACTGTACTAGTCCAATCAGAGAGAGCAGCAAGCACCCCTACCGGTTTCGAAACTTATTAGTCTATGTGCCTCCCGATGAGAGACTAATAAGTTTCGAAACCGGTAGGGGTGCTTGCTGCACTCTCTGATTGGACTAGGATATGGTCCGGCTGTAGTTTCGTGTTTCAACGAAATTGAAAATGGGGTTTTCATTTTTGATTCACATGTTTACTCTGATTGGAGTACGAAGGGAACCATTCTCGTTGGAACTTTACCGCGCTGAGCAGATGGGACGTGAATTATAAATTGTGAAATTCCCTCATCTTCTTTAGTCTCAGCATCCGTTATGGCCTGCAAATTGTAGAAGTCTCAGAGGTGTAACCAGAGAAGGTTTCCACTGTTTTCAATCTGGTGGGATGCAGAATAAAATTTTTGGTACTGTTTTGTGTGCTATTTGATTGAAAACTTAGTCTTTTTTTTTTAAAGAAAGATCAAAATATATTCAGTAGATCCCGAGATATAGAAAATGATAGTATGTAGTTTTAAGTTGCCATTTTTTACTTTTTGAACAAGTGCGTTTGTCAGCTCCCAGCTCCCCCTTCACTTACAACGACTAGTCACCAATAATTGAACCACATTTTTAAAAACTCGTGTAGAATACCAGCTTTTCGAATATGTATTGTAGAACAAGAGAGAAAAAAGACATATTTCTCACCAGCGCAGAAGTTTGTTGTAATATTTCTCCCTCGCAAATCAAGCGAGGGAGAAATATGTTGTTTTCTCACGTGTTGTACACTGTACTTTTTCTATGGATGCGTTTTTGTCAAGAGTTCAAACTTCAAAATTAAATAATTTAGGTACTTTTATGTAGATTATATATTCTTAATATTTATATACTTTTATTTATTTAAAATTATAGTTACTAGTTATATTTGAACAGTTTTGATAGGTAATTCGTGGTAAGTTTGATATGACACATTTTATTTGACAGAAATATTTGTGTTTGTATTGTGCATGTTGCCATGGAAACCGCTATTCTACGTATGGAACCCGTGAGAAAAAATATTTCTCACTGCAATGGCCGACTTTTCTCACATCCTGAGAAATTGTTCGTTTTGAATGTATGTAAGTAGTGAGAGAAGTTGCACATTGTATAGCATCCATAGAAAATAGTATATTGTACAACAAGAGAGAAAAAAGACATATTTCTCACGAGCGCAGAAGTTTGTTGGCATGAGCCGAGGCACGAGGCGAGTGCCGCAAATCAAGTGAGAGAGAAATATGTCATTTTCTCTCGTGTTGTACACTGTACTTTTTCTATGGATGCGTTTTTGTCAAGAGTTAAAACTTCAAAATTAAATAATTTAGGTGGTTTTAGGTATATTATATGCCTAAATTGAAATAAAATACATATATACACATAGGTATTTAATATTCTTAATATTGATATACTTTATTTATTTAACATTATAATTCACAGTTGAACAGTCTTATAAAAGGTAATTTTTGATAAGTTTTGACAACACATTTTGTTTGACAAAAATAATTGTGTTTGTATTGTGCATGTTACCATGGAAATGGCGATCATATTATGTATGTAAACGGCGGTGAACCCGTGAGAAAAAATATTTCTCACTGCAATGGCCGACTTTTATTCGTTTTGAATGTATGTAAGTAGTGAGAGAAGTTGCACATTGTATAGCATCCATAGAAAAAAATTATTTTTTCCACGGACAATATTTTTAAAGTTATTCTAAATGTTTATAAACTACAAAATTTCAAAACTTTGGCATTAGGACTTGTGACTATATTAGATAATTTCTTTATCTTTTTTAGTACACTTTGTTACTATCACTTTTCTACTTTCATTTGGCATGATTGAATTTTCACTTATTTTGCAGTCTGCGTAGCAACAAATTAACTTTTTAACTTTCAAAAATCAGGATTTTGAAGGTTTTTCAATGTTCTTAAAATTTAAATTTTGTAATTTTTTGTTAACTATTTAGCAAAAGGGCACCAGGAAGAAGACGCAACTCTTGGCTTAAAAACCTACGGCAATGGACGAATATGACCTCCATAGGACTATTCAGGGCGGCTGCAAATAAGATTAAATGGGCAAATGCAATAACCAACGTCCTTGGATAAGGCACCGTAAAAAGAAGAAGAATTTGATTTACTCACCGGAGGGACCGCAGACGTTCGGATGCAATTAGCGTCTATTTGTAAAGACTATGAAGTCGATTTTACTCAGTAACAAGACATTTACTCAACACGCACACTACACATTACACTATCTGATTGCGCAATCAACAACTATACCATGCCAATGGCCATTAGTTGTCGAGGCATTTAAGCTACTAAAATTAATTTTAACTTTAACAGTTTTACACTGGAAAGGAAGTAATTTATACAGGGTGTTTGGTAACGAATGGGCCATAGCTTAACCTTAGATTCCTGAGCTTAAAATAGATCGATTTAAGCCAACTTACCTTATTATGAAAGTTGATAATGGCCGAAATACAGGGTGTCAAAGTTAAACTTTTCTTTTATTTATTCTTGAATATTTCCTGACAGGCATGGGAGAAGAATACGAAATTTGGTAGGTGTAGGGCCGGATTTAAGGGGGGGCAGGCTGGGTAGCTGCCCGGGCCCCCACATTTCGGGGGCCCCCACAAAGCCACAAACATAAGAGGTTCATTTAAACAGATATTGGCAGGAGATACAGGAACTCGACAATGTATGACAAGTATAAAATGAAGGAACGTAGGAGTGATAATATAATTGTTCATGGTTATGTTTTTCACCTTCCACCGGGTGAGTGTATTGCTTCGTTTGTAAATTCTTATCTAGTGTTCGTACACATTTTAGTCACAGAGGATTTTGTGATTGGAAACATGCAGATAGTAGGCTTATGGATCACGAAATGTCTAAAGCACACAGCAAAACAGGCCGAAGAAATAAAGAATTATTGGAAAATGGTAACTCAAAAACTAATTTTAGTGTTATAAAGTTTATTTGTGAACGAGATTTAGCATTTCGCAGCGAAAATGAGTTATCGAGTTCATCACAAAATGAAAATTAATTGGGAATACTCCAGTTATTAGCTGAATATGACCAATTTTTGAAGCACCATATTTTAAAAAAAGTATTCAAATCCTAGAAGCGGACATGTCAACTATCTTTCATCAACCATATGTGAATTGTACATCCGATGGGTCAAAACGTATTAAATGAAATAGTTTCAAGGATTAAGAAGTCAAAATATTATTCAGTTCATACCAATCATTGTGATATTTCGTTACATAGAAGGTTTCACTCCTGTAGAAAGGTTTACCATATTTTTGCCCAATCGCGGTCATAAAGCAGAAGATATATTTAATTCTCTTGCAAGAACATGATATCGATTTGAAAAACTGCAGGAGACCGTCCTACGTTAATGCGTCAATTATCAGTGGAAAATACAATGGTGTTCAGGCTGAAATTATAGAACAAAAAGGTACATATCCATACGTGGGTGCTCCGTGCTCGGTGTAGCTGCTCAAATGGATACGGCATGCGCTCCCCTACATATAAACCTCAAACCGGTTGAATCAAAGAGGGTGAGCGCCGAGCACCAACGTATCCACTATGTGGAGCTGCTACACCGAGCACAGAGCACCCACGTATGGATACGTACCTTAATATCTTGGAGTTGTGGATTTCCCGTGTCGCCCACTCTCTAAAGTTAGTTTCAAAAGCTGCAACTGAGTGTTATCATGCAATAGCATAGCACAGCATTCTTTAATTTCTTAGCTATATGTATTTTTCAGTTCCTCTACATATAGATACAACTTAACAGAATGTTTAAAAGCTGCGTCTTTAAGAGACAGCAACGCATACCGTGGCAAAAATATTATTGTTCCTAAAAGAGCAAATACTACTAGATGGTCATGGAGGTAATGCCGCTAAAGAACTAGTTAAAGGTCATAATCAGATTAAAGGATCATTATCCAAAATTTCGGAAGACAATGAGCAACAATTTAAAACTCGTAGCATTGCAAATGGTTTGTACCTATAATCGAATGTGTTTACTGGAAACAGAGAGCAGGCCCGGCCTCAGGGGTGGGCGAACTGGGCGGCCGCCCAGGGCGGTAAATTTAGGGGCGGCAAGTTTTAGAGGACGGCCAATTTTTGAAATTGAAGAAATAATAAATTAAGTTTTTAATATTAAAAAAAACAAATTTATGAACAAAAGCGGCGAAACCAACGACAGTCACCTAGGACTATCATCAGCATCCACATCTGCTGCCGCCCCCTCTCAGTCCAACGGCAGTCATCTAGGACAATCATCAGCATCTACGTCAGCTACTGATGACACTACTACTGTCTACTATCACAGGTAACAATGTTATTATTTATAATGATCCAGCAAAGTGGCCCAATAAAATTAATAATTTTGTTAGAACAACTTTGGTAACAAGAGGCCTCCGCCAAAATTATCCGTTGCAGAGGCTCAGTTGTGCCCGAAAGATAATTCAGATTTCTAGATAGATGCCCGTAGATTTACAACTAACTACTACAGTTACAAAATCTACAATGGTGAAACCCTTGAGAGAAAGTGGTTAATTTATTCTAAGACAAATACTTCTGTGTATTGGTTTTTCTGTAAAATATTTTCCAATGTCAAAATTAAATTTAGTGAAAACGGATATAATAATTGGAAACATATGGCTGACTTTATCCATCCACGCTAAATCTCCAGCTCATCGACACTGCAAGAAGCGAACTAGCAATTAGACAAAAATCGGACAAAGCCATAGACGAAGAAACACAAAAAGTTATGTAGAACGACTTATATTAATCATACAGTTCCTAGCACAACATTGTCTTCCATTGAGAAGCGATTCCGATAAACTTTTTCATCACAACAATGGTAATTTTTTAAAGCTTGTTGAGCACTTTGAAAAATTTTATTCTGTTTTACAAGAGCACATTAGGAGAACAACGAATGGTAGTAACAATCAGCATCACTACTTGGGAAAACGTATTCAAAACGAAATTATTCAGCTCCTCTATGACGAAATCAAAAATAAAATTTTAAACTTTTTGAAATCAGCAAAGTATTATAGCATAATCTTAGATTCTATATCCTGATATTTCTGGAGTGAAACAGATGACTATTATTGTACGTTTTGTCGATTTAGGTTCCTGTCCTTCACAAAGTGTAAAAATTGCAGAACATTTTCTTAGATTTGTGCCTGTATTTGCAACCACTGGTTTGGGACTTATAGAAGTTATTTTGCAAAAACTGAATGAACTGGGAATACCTTTGGAAGATATGAGAGGACAAGGGTATGATAATGGGGCAAACATGAAAGGGAAGAACTTGGGAGTTCAAAACAAAAGTTTGAAAATAAATCCTAGAGCATTTTTGTCCCATATTCTAGCCTAGCCATTCACTCAATTTAGTCGTGAACGATGCTGCTAAAGCCTCACAGTTTGGAGTTTCTTTCTTTACCTTAGTGACAAAAATTTACAACCTTTTCTCAGCATCTATTTATCGTTGGGCTGTACTGAAAAATCATATTTCTAGCCTAAAATTGAAACCTTTCTCCGAAACTAGATGGGAAAGTAGAATTGATGCCATTACTTCCATCAGATACCAAATTGAAGAAATCTACAATGATTTTGTAGAAACGACTACCAATAAAAACAACGATAAAATGGTTGCTCATGAGGCAAGCTGTTCGGCAAATCAAAGTCGTGATTTTACTTTTCTTTGCTCTGTGGTAATATAACATGACGTTTTACTTCACATCAACATAGTCAGCAAATCACTGCAGAGTATTGATATGGGAGTGAATCAAGCTGTAAGTTTATTAGAAAAAACGGAAATCCATTTTAGGTCTCTCAGAAGTGATTTAAAATTCCAGGGCTATTTGACAGACGCAAAAGAGCTATCATCAAAGTTAGAAATCGAGAATCAGAAAATCGGAGGCACAGTAATAGAAGAAAGAGAAAAGTGAAAAATGATATTAAGTTGACTTCTATTTAAAAATTATAGACACAACCATTAATGCATTAAGGTGATACAGTAGCGATCAACAGGTAGCCAAAACGCGTTCCAAGATTGCGGCTGTAATTTTGAATATTTTTTCGAGATATTTGGAACACGTATTCGTAATATAATAAAGAATGGCGGTAGAGAGCCCAATTTGAAAAATATATTAATATGTGGAAATTACTCTGTAACTAAATACAATATTAAAAAACGAGCCTGTACCGCCATTAAGAAGAACAAAAAAATACACTTTCTTCAAATAGACTTTTTTATCCGATGCCTAGATTTTGTGTCATTTTGGAACTACTAATGAAATAAAAAAATTTAGTAGTTCCAAAATGACACAAAATCTAGGCATCGGATAAAAAAGTTTATTTGAAGAAAGTGTATTTTTTTGTTCTTCTTAATGGCGGTACAGGCTCGTTTTTTTAATATTGTATTTAATTACAGAGTAATTTCCACATATTAATATATTTTTAAAATTGGGCTCTGTACCGCCATT
This sequence comes from Diabrotica virgifera virgifera, assembly GCF_917563875.1. Taxonomy (NCBI): domain Eukaryota; kingdom Metazoa; phylum Arthropoda; class Insecta; order Coleoptera; family Chrysomelidae; genus Diabrotica; species Diabrotica virgifera. Next base: position 121,411,165 of record NC_065447.1, read on the forward strand.
CTTTATTATATTACGAATACGTGTGCCAAATATCTCGAAAAAATATTCAAAATTACAGCCGCAATCTTGGAACGCGTTTTCGCTACCTGTTGATCGCTACTGTTTCCTCTTAAGTGATATATTTCAGCAAATTAAAAGACGTGGTGAAATTTTTAAGTTTTTGGGTCTACCAAGGGGGGCGGCTGTCGCCGATTTTGCCCACGGCGGCAAATTTCCTAGGGCCGGGCCTGACAGAGAGGATATTAGGGAGGACAAACAGCACAAGTCGTATTCTTCAAGATCCAAATATTGACCTTAATTCAGGAGTGGCAGCACTTAGATCACTTAAATCAATTATACAGTCAATACGTGACAATTTAGAAAGATATGCGAACATCAGAGAAGTTTAGAACACAAAATGTTATCGTTATTATAGATCACTTCATTACCTCTTTAAGTCAGAGGCTTCCTGCATATGAATCCATTCATTCCAATTTTGGGTTTTTACATCATTTTGGAAAATTGGAAAATTTAACTCTCAATGAAGTTGAAGCTCACTCACTAAAGCTTATCAACATTTATAGCAATGATTTAGATGAAAACATGTGTCCATCCGGTACAGTTTGTAAGATTCTACAATTCGTTTAAACAGGAAATCGGCTCATCAAATATAAGCCAAGAACTTCAAATGTACCAATTGCAAAAAGAAAAGAATATGAATGATGATTTTCCAAATGTTGAGGTGACACTTTGTTAATATTTCTGATGCGAACTGATTGCAGTGGTTAGAGATCATTCTCAAAACTTAAGTTAATTAAAAATCGACTTCGGTATATGATGGGCCAAGAGTGTTTGAATCATCTCTCTACAATGAGCATTGGTCACGATGTCTTAATGCAACTAGATATGTCCCACATAATCAAGAAATTTTCAATTAAAATATCTCGAAAAGTTCCCGGACTTTAACCATATATCTTACTATTATTTTTAATATTTTACTGTAACAAGTCACAGCTCTTGTACTTTTTATTATTTAAAATTATACTTATAAAAGTAGATCAACATTTTTTTAATGGTATTAGGTAGGGCCCCCCACAAATTCTGCCCAGGGGCCCCCACTGCCTTAAATTCGGCTCTGGGTAGGTGGGGGTTTTTTGGGACGAAAAATCTAAATTCGCCAGCAAAAATGATGTATTACCCAGAGGGCGCCACATACGCCTTTCGGCGCTCATTTAATACGTTTAATTTTTTTATCCCCCACTCTACATACTTTTTAAATAAAAACTTTTATTCTCTTAATATATTTACTTAAAAAAGGTATACCTGCTACATTCATCTCGCTAAACTCCAAACTGTTTTCGAGAAAAACGCATGTTAAATCTGCGATAAAACTTAATTTTTTGCATAATATTCATTGTACTTAGACCCGAAAAATAAACTGGAAACCATAATAATTGTGCAAGTTCTTGTATTTATGTGAATTTGCGTTACATTTTTGGAAATTATTATTGTTTTAAGTTTATTTTTCGGGTGTAACTACAATGATATTATGCAAAAAATTATGTTGTATCGCAGATTTAAAATGCGTTTATTTCGAAGACGGTTGAGTTTAGCGAGATGCATGTAGTATACCTTTTTTAAGTAAAAATATTAAGACGATAAAAGTTTTTATTCAAAAAGTATGTAGAGCGGGTAATAAAAAAAATTAAACGTATTAAATGAGCGCTGAAAGGCGTATATGGCGACCTCTGGGTAAAACATCATTTTTGGTGGTGAATTTAGATTTTTTACGAAATAAAAGGTAGATATCGAGCACTGAGTTTTATTATTTAATCTTGCCCAAGTATACTTTCGCTCCTAGAACATCTTCAGGGGCATTTCGTCAAAAAAAGGAAGGTATCCTCGAATGTCATTAATTTTCTGAGTGGTGGCAACTTAAATTAACATAGGTAGGTGTATCTAACAAAATACTTAACGTGCACTACACGAAGGACAAACAGATAAATTTGAGTGCCGGTAATTTTGGTACTTCTACATTTTGAAGATGGAGGTACAATGAAGAATTCCTTATTTAATGGAATTCCTCAGTTCCAACACTATGTAACTGAGTAACCACTTGCAGGAATACCAGATAGTAGAAAGCTTTAACTATCTCAGATCTAATTTAATCAAAGATGGCACCTACGAAGCAAGTTCAAGACGCATTGGTATGGCAAAAATTGCGATAAGCCGCCTAACCAAGGTTTCTGCAAGCCACCATATCTGCAGCGAATTCTAGATTTTTTGGTCGAGTAGCCGAAGACAGAAATCAATGGAGAAAATTTTTTGATGGTAAAATTGTGGTTTATTTCCCATTTAAAATAGTTGATTATAAAAATGCCACAAGGAAATAGCTTCGGAACAACATGGAGAAAATTTGTTAGAACTATTGGAGGAAATCACGATCCTCAGTAATATGGAAACGAGAAGATGAAGAGAAGAAAATACAATGAATTAATGTTTGGCCAAGATTTTGTATTTCATTCACGTTCTTAGGTATATAGATAAATGCGTTATATTTGCCAAAATTTAAGTTTCATTTCAAATATCTACAGTATTTGGTATGTCAATTTTTCAATAACGCGTAGGTACCTATTTTACATGAACAACCAGAGCCTCAAATTAAATACCTAATAAGTTTTATGTCATTTTCCACAACTATAAACATACGATTATTTTTACATTTCATTTGCATTAATAAAAAAAAATAAAAAAAAACATCAATATATTCGTACAAAGTAATTAAATTAAATTAAAGTATTCTAAATCAGTGGCGGCCCGTGAGGTAGTGCCATAGAGCCATGGCACTACCTTGCTAACTATCCATAAACATATTTTTTATTTTCAAAACTCTTTAATTCCTATTAATTTTTTTGTGTGTATTTCTTTTGATCTTCATAAATTATATAAAATATGGCAACTATGGGCGCAATACAATCCCTGCCGACAGCGGAGATTATTCGACAGGAGAATCTCCTTCGCGCCGAAGTCAGTACTGGCACGAGTAAAGAGAGAAAGATTTTACGAGCATTATATGTAAGTGACAGAGAAAGAGCTGTATTGGACTATTAAGGCCCATCCTTGAATAATGTAACTGTAAAATATCTCTATTTCAAAAATTTCTTTCAATACAAAACAAAATCTATTCATGAAGTAATACTCTTTACGTCAATCTGATGTTTCCTCAACCCCAGTTCAAAAATTCTATTATACAATACACCCCCTGGAGTGAAAGGTTCGGACCTACACAATGAAAGGATTAACGTGATTATGATTGTAAATTTTTAAATAAAAACTTTAACAAAATGATGTATAGCGATATATTTTGAGATCATTCATCCTACTTTAGTATTTGCATATAGGTATATAAGTGTGTATTTATCGTACTGTAAAAATCCATACGCTAAATAAATAAACAAAAACAAAATAAAAAAGAAATAAGATTGTTTCAATAGTATTAGGGAAATACTTTGTATACTGTATTGATAAGTGATATACGTGTATAGTTTGAGCAATAGATTTTATCACCCTTTTTGTGTATGGGAATGATAACACTCTCTCTACAGGAGGTTGTCAAATGCTCTTTTTTCCAAATTTGGCAAATCAGCTCTTGAAAGGCATGTACCAAAATGTCTTCTCAATTTTTCAAACATTTTGAATATAGTGTCGGTTCTTGGCTTTGTGATTTTTAAATTTATGGATTGCTCTAGAGACTGTAGGTTCTTTCACTATGGGTTCTGCCGTAGAATACACACATTCCTTTCAGGTGACATGCACCCAAAATTATGTCTATGATTATAATTAATAAAATTAATTTCAAATCTCTTCCTACATGACTACTGAGTGAACTGAGTAGGTTAGCAATTATGTTGCCAGTCCCAAACCGGATAAAGAGAGGAGAGGGAAGTAATTACCTTGAAAAAAAAAGCAAGGTTCAGCTGACTTCGGTTGATAGTATATGTAAGAGCCACTGTCTACGGTTACAGATGAAGAATATGTCAATATCCAAAAAACAGATAAATACAAATAGGTCACAATGGTTAGAGGAGCAGATGAACATATTCAAAAATAAAGGTGGAATGAACTCTTCATGGATGACAATAATTAGTCTAGGGGAATAAAACCGTGAGGATAAATTACGTGGCCCTTCAGGTTAGGGGTTGAGGAGAACCGGTGATCCACCACTCAAAAAAATTAATAGTACTTACTAATAAGCCCAAACCAAGGGACGGAACAAGGTACCGAATAAATAGAATAAATCGGCAATGAAAACGGATAATGAATTTAGAAGCATGGAATATACAGAATTGCAACATTAGCAGAAGAACAATAAGGTTTTAGGTCGGGAAGATCATGAACAGATGCTATATTTATAATGAGGAAAGTTCAAAAGAAATCATTAGAATACAACAAACCGGATATTTATGTTTCGTTTAATAAGCCATTTAACACGGTAAAATTAAAGGGCGTTATCCATTTGTTATACTGAATAGAGGTACTTCTAGGAATAATTAAAACGATCGAAAACATCAACCAGAACAACACAATAAAAGTAAAAGTAGAAGATGAACTAACTGGCCCAATTGAAGCTGGCAATCGGATAAGACAGGCGGATTCACTGAGTCCTTTATTATTCAACCTGATCATGGATGAGATATTAATAAAAAGTAAGAACTAAAAAAGGATACCAAGTGGGAGAAAACCAACATAAGATAATGTGATATGCAGACGATACGGATGCAGATTTACAACGTATGCTGCATCTGTTTAATATAACCACCAAAAAATTTAACATGTTAATTTCCAAAAAAAAAAAGAAAAATGCGTGGTTATATCAGACGGAATCCAGATGTAAATTAGAGCTGAAGAGTCAGATAATAGAACAAGTGGGAGATAAAGTGAATGGAGTAAATAGTGCCGCAGGTTGCCTGAATGACTCAATGTGGAGAAATAAAAATTACGGAAAAGAAATGAAAGGCAGAATTTACAAAACAGTCGTCAGACCAGTAATGACATATGCGGCAGAAGCACGACCTAAGACAGAGAAGACATAAAGATTGCTCAAAACAGAGGAGATGAAAACCCTTCGAAAAATCGATGGTAAGTAACTATGGACCAGAGCTAGAAGTATAGATATACGGCGGAGATGTAAGCTGGAGAACATTAAAAACTGGGTAAGAAGCACAAGAGTAGAATAGAATGACTACGTAAGCCACATAGCAACAAATAGAGTAGTAAGGACGGCGAGAGATGGTTCCCCAATAGGAAGACGATCAGTAGGATGACCACGAAAACGATGGAACCACAACTTACTGGAGGCACATGAAAAAACAGACAGTCATGTTTATACAAAAAGAAGAAGAAGAAGACAAGCACAAGAGTAGAATGGAATGACTACATAAGCCACATAGCAACAAATAGAGTAGTAAGGACGGCGAGAGATGGTTCCCCAATAGGAAGACGATCAGTAGGATGACCACGAAAACGATGGAACCACAACTTACTGGAGGCACATTAAAAAACAGACAGTCATGTTTATACAAAAAAGAAGAAGAAGACAAGCAAGAATATACAGTGAGTCAATAACAAACATGGACTGGGAGTAAAAGACATGGAAAATCTAAAATTGAATATATAGTTCTCACGGAAACAAAAAAAATGGTAAAAAGGTGCAAGCAGAGGAGTTTCAATTCTTATAAAAAAAATTTATATAACTTTAAAATTATATAAAAATTGAAAAAAATGGGGGGTTTATTTGGCTAATAATGAATTTATGCGTTACTTTATGGACGCACATACCTAATTATATTTATATGATAAGAATTTGAGTAGTATCACGATCAGTAAGATCGATAAAATAAAATTATATAACATAGAATTATGTGTAATGTTTCTGTAGATGGTGTTTTCAAATAAAAATTATAAAAAAAATCTTGGAATTTTATCAAAAGTCTAAATAAGCTTTATCTATTTACAAGATAGGTACCCCCTACTGAGAGGGTCTCTGTACCTGTCGACTTGCGGACTGCTCGATATCGACAACAAGGATAGCCTGTAATCACTGAGCGAGATAAATTTTAGCAGAACTTTGAGATTTTTTAAAAAGTTTAAACAAAATAGGTGCTTTGTGTTACACTTTATGTTAAAAACAAAAACAGATTCGGAAAGTGGGAAAAATTCTCTAGTGACGTATTTGTATTTAAATTTTTTTACGTTAATTTTAAACAAAAAAAAAATTAAAAACACACATTGTTTAAACAATTTAATAATTTAATAACAAATAGAGCACTAGAACTTTTTAATTCCTTTCATATAAAAAAAGAATTATTTCAATATATGCCATAGTTTTAGCGTTATTTTATTTAAACTTTTACATTGAAATTTAGATATGCCCAGAATCGCGAGGAACGCCCTTAACATTAGAATCTCTGTGCCAGGCACGAAGGTATGAAGCCAGGTCTATTTATTTTGAGTTTCTTTACGTGCTGGTTTGTCGCTTTTATTATGTATATTTTCTGTTAAAAAGTTTTTGTATTTATAATTAAACTTTTGGTGCATCATGATCGTGGGTATTTTGATAATATTTTGATTATTTCTTAAGTTTAATTTATTAATTGACAATAAAGATTAGTATTTTAAAAATTTTTTTGGTGGTTTTTCGCTAGAAAAAAAACTACAAATGTTATAAGTGGACACTATAAATGTGGAGCTTTCGAGTTAGCTTTAAGAGGTCACGACGAAAAAGAAAATTCAGAAAATAGAGGCATATTTAAGGAGCTGGTCAATTTTAGCGCCGAATTAGACAACGACTTAAAGGTTCATATTATTCAAAGTACCAGATCCTTCAAAGGTCTACCTTCTCCGGACATATAGTTGCTTCTAATTTATTTATGTCGGAGAAGTTTTCTGCTTATAAGCATCAGTTCTCCGAATCATTTCTTAATAAACCATGAAGACAATTTTAATTTTTAAGCAAAACTCGGTTTAAAACTGAATTAGAAGTAGGTACTGTACTAGCGAGACGAATTAAGTACTACCTCTGGGGCTGTTTCGCTATCGGTTTTATTGTAGAGGGAAGGTTCAAAAAGCACATTTGAAGAAACTATTAAACTTTTAAGTATTTTAGTTACCATTCCTATATCAACATCTGAAGCAGAACGCTGTTTTTCGATGTTTACATGGAAACCTAGTGCTTTAGGTATGCTATCTGCAGAAAAGCATTTTGTAAATTGTATTGATAATTTTAATTATAAAGTCATTGAAAACTTTGCAACCAAAAAATAGAAGAATGAACTTCATATATCGTAAACTTTAAAAGTGACATTACAAAAATTTGTGCATGTGTGTGAATAATGAAATAGTATTATTTTTATAAATTGGTAAATAGAGACTAAATCGTAATAACAATTTTCAAGCACTATCAGCAGTAAATGCTGGTGGTAGGTTAAGAGGTTTTTATTATTAATTAATTTACGGAACTGTTTTGATCAATGTTGGACAATTGCTTGGCACCTCAGATCAATAAACTTAAGATATGTACATAAGATAAAAGTATCCGCGCATATTTTTTTTAGTTTTTGTTGGCAGTATACCTTTTTTTGACAATATCGTAAATCCGTCACTAAAAATTTTGGCGGCTGCCCGAGTTGTGGCACTACCTTCTTAAAGTGGTACGAGCCGCCACTGTTCTAAATCGAAACTGGACTGAGTACATATCTGGGGCATTTTATTTAAAAAATATAGGACAATCGAGGCTACCATAAAAATGTAAATATTATAACGTAAAAAATGAATGACAGAAACGTAGGTCAAGGTGAAGGGCAAAGACGGGGAACAGCCACAGGCATATTTATGACGATAAGTCGTTATAGATTATTTATAACTGATATAGGATGATAAAATCGGAACCAAGCCAAGAAATTTCTAGATTGAGAAAAATTATAATAAAACCTAGGTATAGTGAAGTAACTACTTACGGTCGGAAAAATAAAATATTTAAATGGGAATGTAGGTACTTTGTTTTCTCAATTTAAGTTCTAATTAAAACAAAAAATAATTCAAAAAATAACTTACCGGTCAATACAACAACATAGGCAAAGTTTAAGGATTTTGGCTTCATTTTCATCTAGTTCATTGCCCTACTATGACTAGTCAAAACTACAAAACAATAATACGGATCGTAGTATTTCTTGTATTAAAATAAATCTATGTCGTTTGACCTTATAGTCAACTTCGCACAAGTTTTCCAACGGGTTACGTTCAGTTACTTATATCACCTCCTTGACTTTATTTTTAAAACTGTTCAAATCAAGTAGGCGGCAGATAGTAATATAACCGCAGATATATTTTAATCTAAAACAAATCAGGAAATGTTAATTTTCTCGCCAAAGAATAAATATTCAACCAAATAGTTATGAATGAGTTTATTATACATAAATTAGTGATGTAACGAATGTCATTTTTTGAACATTCGCGAATACGAATGCGAATGCGAATATCTGCTACCGACATTCGCGAATGCGGATGCGAATGCGAATATTCAGTTTTTTTTAATTTGTTTCTATTTTTGTAATGTTTCCTAAATTTATAATGAAAAGTTAATTAATATTTAGTGTAAATCAATCTGAATCTTAAGCTATATTACATAATACCAAATAATAAAAAAAGTGAAGGCTGATAATGTGATTATACAAGGTTAAGTTATATCTATCTATTGTCCTTCATTTGTCCAAAGTTGAACGTAGGCCTCCCCCTTACTTTTCCACTCTTCTCGGTTCAGTGCTAATCCGGTCCATCTGGTCCCTGCGTATCTTTTTAGGTCATCCGACCATCTCCTCTGTGGTCTGCCTCTTCCTCTTTTGTAGTCTCCAGTGAGTTCTCCAGTGAGTTATCGCTTCATTCCATCTTCAGTCTCTTTGTCTGCTGTTGTGTCCTGCATATTTCCATTTGAGAGTAGCTGCATGTTTGAGGTTAAGTTACCTTTTCTTAATAAAAAAAGATGAAAAGTTAATCGATTTTGATTTTATTAACCTAATATTATCTTAAAATTATTTTTTTTTCTGGTTTTCATATTCGCAAAACATTCGCACAAATTTCGCGAATGCGGATGCGAATGCGAATATGCAAAAACATGCGAATATTCGCGAATGCGAATGCGAATACGAATATTCGTTACATCACTAACATAAATAGCTACATATATAATATTAGGATATAATTTTTAATGTAGGTAAGTATTTATATCAAATACTAACATTATGTTATAAGTGTGTATGTAGATTAACAACGGAGACAGAGACCACGCGGTTATAATAATAACTCTGGTTCCATCTGGTTCTAGTTGTAGAATGTAGAATGAGAATGCGATGCGCTTTGCGCTTATGATGCGCTTATGGACTTTAGTGCACGTGGCCAGGCCAGGGGCGGTTTCTAACACAAACAGGAATTTGCAACATCTGATATTTTATTTTGGCCCTTGACCGCGATGGCAGCTGGCAGCACGGACTACGGACACACTGCCGACATATTATTCAACTTTCTACATTCTACATTATAGGTAGGTGTATGATGTATGTTCATAGTTCATATTGTTACAGGGCCGGCGATAACGGGCCTGCAAGGGATGCACTCCAGGCTGGCGCTCCAGTTTGGGGGGCGCCATAATGAACTTTTTTGTTCGGGTATTATACAAAATAGTAATTTTAAAAAACCTAAGGGCGCCTATGCTAGTTTTGCAGGCGGGCGCCTTATACCCTAGCGCCGGTACTCATATTGGCCCTTACGGGATGTTTGAATGTTTCTAAAAATAAAAGAGTAGCCGAGTACTTTATCGGTACCTATACATACCTACCCAATTTCAGGAGAGGCCCTCTGAAGGCCCCGTCTCACCATCAAATAATTGACAGTTATTTGATCAAACTTGACAGTCAAACTTGACTAGTGACACAAACTATACATACTAACTGTCACTTTGTGTCACTAACTGTCAAGTTTGATCAAATTAACTGTCAATTATTTGATGGTGAGACGGGGCCTTGAGTTATGTCTATAAACGATTTATAAAAATAAGTAAACTCATTTATCACGAGGATGTCCTAGATTTATTTTAAGTCCTCGTCCTAGCTCCTAGGACGTCCAAGAACAGTGTCTCGATATAAAAGCATGTACCTAAACATTGTAAAATAATAGTCAAATTTAAATAGAATTGTCTAACTAAATAAGTAGGTATCTAAATTAACAAAAATTAAAACTTGATGCACACAATAACAATCTTTGAAACGATAACAATTAAAAGACAAAATATTCTGTAATACTTTTCATTTAAAAACTTCTGGTGCAGAGTAGTTACCTATACAGAGAAAATAAATAGATGGAAAGAATATATTATAAAAGAGCTATGTTTTTAACACGACGAAATAATGGAGACAATGAGTAGAACTAAGAGGTAGAAATGGATCTACAATTACTAAAGAGGAAAGTGAAAAAGCACTAAAACGTATAAAAAATGATAAAGCCATGGGACCGGATGAAATACCTTCTGAAATAGGTACAGAAATTTTAAGATTACTAACAGAGAACCACATAGATATAACTATGAGTAGTAGAATTCGTAGTAGAATTATTCAACGAAGTTTACTGCATCCCAATACCTACCCAAAAAATCCAAAGCAATGAAATTTGAGGAATATAGGATGATCAGTTTGATGAACCATGTTTTAAAAGTTTCCTTGCGAGTGATCCATGAATGTGTCTACAAAAAACTAGACGATAGCATAACTAACAGGAAACCAACTGGGAGAGAGGCATTATTTACCATACATGTATAACTAACAGGAAACCAACTGGGAGAGAGGCATTATTTACCATACATGTGACTTATTCACAGGGCTGCTTTATCCATTAGGCAATATAGGCAGCTGCCTAGGGCGGCAAATTGTGAGAGGGCGGCACAGGGGCTTGAAATTTTGATTGGGGGGGGCAAGCATTATAATATACAATACATTATATATTATATGATGTAATAATGAAAACTGAAAGTGTTTTTTGTAAATTTCAGTCATTTTCAGTTTCAGGGGAGGGGGCAACTGCCTCCCCTAACCCTATCAAATGACGCCCCTGGGGCGGCAAAAATACTGTACAAAAAAATATTTGTATTTAAAAATTAAAATCGAATAACAAATATGTATATTCATTATTCATCCATCAATTAAATAGAAGTGGGCGTTCGTTTCTAAATAAAAGAAATTGCATTCATATCAAAAATAAAACAAACATAGCATTCTGTTATCTTAAACCTAACACTATTCATAAAAAAAACGGAAGTCATAAATTTAGTGATTATTGGGCCGCCAGAAGCTCCGCAAACACGGTCGGTGAATTGACTGAAAACATCAATATTGCACATATTGCAGAAACTAAAGATTACCAGTAGGAAATCGAGTTAGAGTTGGGATTTTCAAACTGTATTATTACAAGGAGATAACATTCGTGTCGTCGCACTGATATAATACTCCAGTCAGGGAAATAAGCAAGAAATGGACCATGTTCGGGACAATGAAATTAATATCAAGGTAGCTGACTACTTTTTTAGTTATTGTGGACTTGACCTATAGGATGAAAACATTGAAAACCTTCATGTTTCCTGTCTAGAGATCGTGTTTTTTAATTATTAACAATTTGGTGCAATCAATGCGATTTTTTCCATTTTTTGCACTCAATTAAAAAGCTAAATAGTTGACATAAAATTACAAAATTTATTTTTTTAGAACATTGAAAAACCTTCACAATGACGATTTTTGAAAGTCAAAAAGTTAATTTGTTGCTTCGTAAACTGCAAAATAACTGAAAATCGTTATTTATTAATAACTTTTCCTAAAACTAACTTAGAACTGTAGTGTTTCGCTTTACTCAAAGTTGGGTATTGGGGTACATAACAAACTCCCAAAATTTGAGACCGATCCATTAATTAGTTTAAAAGTTAGGTATTCTATTTGTTTATCCCAGAGACCTTTGTTTTGCAAGAATAAATGACAGTAAATAATGAAGATATGACAATTCTGCGTATGCCAAATGAAAGTAGAAAAGTGATCCTATCAAAATGTATTAAGAAAAGATAAAAAATTATCTAATGTAGTAAAAAATACTAGTTTATAAACATTTACAAAACATCTTCTTACATAGGTATTCGGAAAGATGATATTTTACTCGAATTTTTAAAAATGTAGTTCAAATGATGATTAGTCATAGTAAGTGAAGGGGGAGCTTCTGCGTTGATTGCACTAAATTGTTAATAACTAAAAAACGAACGCGAACTCTAGGTAGGAAACATGTAGGTTTTCATCCTATAGGTCAGCAATTAAAACAGTTGTTGTCAGCTACCTGGCGGGAGCCGAAAAATGCACGAGTTCAAAAACTAAAAAAGCAACTAAACTACTACCATTTTCTATATCTTGGGATCTACTCAATGAATTTTGATATTTCTTCTTTTAATTTGTATGTACTTTTGTGTAAATTACAAATATGCAATTTTTCTAGACATTTATTAATTAATAAACAGTCTAATTTTTTAAACAATTTTTGAAAAAATAATATTTTCTCAAAAATCCATTTTTTGTAATGATACTATCATTATTAATCATAGAAAAAGTTAAGGTATATTTTAATGAATAAATTATGTTCAATAAATTATTATTTAATAAAAATAATTTATTTATTAAAATATAGGTACTTTAACTTTTTCTATGATCATTAATAGTATGATAGAATTGATTAAAAAAATGACATAACCCAGACATCCAAAGTGAAAGTTATCCTCCAACACCAAATTGTTCTATATGATCCACATATTGTTCAGTAAAAAGTTACACCATTTTGAGCGTCCGGTTTGGGGGGGAGATGGGGGAGAATTCGGTAAATTAGTTATTTCTTTACGTTTTTCGTCAATATTTCTTAAACTATGTTTAAGCGTAAACAATGTTATATACAAAAACGTTCTACATAAAATTTAAAACAAAAATGATCCTATCCTTAATTGTTATAAAATCAACGGTACCAGAGTTACGGAGGGTGAAATGTGGAGGTTTTCGATACTTTTTATATTTCTTGGGCAATTGAAGATGATTTTGGGTGGTGAGGTTGACGTTTCTTCAAGGGCTTATCACTAACATACCATCGGCCACTGAAATAGCAAATCCTGTTAAAGAAAATTTCTTTCGATCAGTAAAAATATTATAAATTGCTCAAAAAATATAAAAAGTATCGAAAACCTCCACTTTTCACCCTCCGTAACTGTGAAATCGTTGATTTTATAACAATTATGTATAGGACCTTTTTTGTTTTAAATTTAATGTAGAACATTTTTGTATAGAACATTAAAGCATATTTTTAGAAATATTGACGATAAACATAAAAAACTACTAATTTACCGATTTCTCCCCTATTTACCCCCCAAACCGGACGCTCAAAATGGTGTAACTTTTTACTGAATAATATCTGGACCATATAGAACAATTTGGTGTTGGAGGAAAACTTTTACTTTTAATGTCTGTGTTAGGCCTTTTTTGGACCAATTATACTATACTACCTCCATAACTTTGGAACCGTTCATTTTAGACGGATTATGCAGAGGACCTTTTTTGTTTCAAATTTAATGTAGAAAATTTTTGTATAGAAGGTTGTTCATGCTAAACCGCATAGTTTTAGAAATATTGACGAAAAACTTAAAAAACTACGAATTTACCGATTTCTCCCCCCTCTCCTACCTAAACCCGACGCTGAAATTGGTGTGACTTTTTTCTGAACATTATGTAGACCAGCGGTTCTCAATCTGTGGTACATGTACCACTGGTGGTACATTTCATTATTTGAGGTGGTACACAGAACGCAAAACAGCCAAAATAAGCACCACTATTATAGATCATTAGATCACCTATCTAGATAAGTATTTCAGTTAGGTGGTACCAAAAATAATAAAAAGTATTTGGCTCAATCTGTGGTACATGTACCACTGGTGGTACATTTCATTATTTGAGGTGGTACACAAAATGCAAAACAGCCAAAATAAGCTCCACTATTATAGTTAATTAGATCACCTAGCTAGATAGGTATTTCAGTTAGGTGGTACCAAAAAGAATAAAAAGTATTTGGTGGTACATGACTCAAAAAGATTGAGAACCGCTGTTTTAGAATAAAACGTGCCAAAAATTCTTATTGGGAGCTGATAGAAGAAGGTTTGAGCTTGAATTTAGGTACTTCGTAATTTTAAAAATTATTTTTTTACTTCTGTTTTTGAACCTTAAAAATCGTCATATAACTCAGAAACGATTAACTTTAGAGGAAAATGACAAAAGAGCTTTTTTGTTCACAATGATCCAAAGAACCTAAAATAATATCTGCTCCGGCCGAAAAAATTGATTTTTATAATTTGTATTTTTTTTATAATATATGTAGCAATAACTCCGAAATTATGGCGAAAAGTATCCCGAATAAAGTACATGCCTCCTAGTGGCGGGATACGGGCAACAATACATTGGCTTATAGGGCAGTCCTTACAGTAGGGATCCTGGCCTATACAGAAAAATGCAGGCGGGTGTGGGGTAATACTGCACTTTGGTTGCATTGGTGGTGTAGGTATTGGCTAAACGTGCAGGGCAGGGTATGGTGCTGATAGAAAAGGCATTCAGGCATCAAATATCCAAAAATCTTTTCAGGCCATAATAATGAAAAGACCTTCTCCAAACGCAATAAAAACTTATACTGAAATGATGGCATCTCATGAGGTAAAATGTTCCGGAAGTAAAATGAGCCTCCGTTCGGATCTCCGGGTGAGGACTATCTCAGGGGGAACACCATTGCAAGTTAGAAAAATCAGGATAGGGTCTTGGAATCTTGGTAGTCTTACAGGTAAGAGTCTGGAGTTAGTGGATGCGCTCAAACGAAGAAGAGTTCAAATTGCTTGTATTTAAGAAACCAGGTGGAAAGGACAAAGGGCGAAAGAACTAGGTGATGGATATAAATAGTGTAGGGAGTAGTAATACTAGAAATGAAGTTGGTATAATTGCTGATAGTGAAATGAAAGATAACGTAGTAGAAGTTGTAAGAACGAGTGATAGAATGATGTCAGTGAAATTTGTAATTGATAAAGAGGTATTGAATGTTGTGTGTGTATGCTCCTCAAACAGGTCTGGGTGAGAATGAAAGAAGAGCTTTCTATGACCAATTAGAAGACGTACTGAGTGATATTTCAGCAGAGGAGAACGTTATAATAGGAGGTGATTTCAATGCACATGTGGGCCAAGCCAAGACATGATATGAAACAATACATGGGGGATTAGGCTTTGGAACTAGAAATGAAGCTGGAGATGATATGCTAGAATTAGCAACAGCATTGGATATGGCGACTGTTAACACATTCTTTAAAAAGAGAGAAACTCAACTTATTACCTACAAAAGTGGACAACATCAATCCCAAATAGACTACTTCATGATAAGGAAAGAAATACGTGAATGCAAGGACTGCAAGGTAATAGTTAGTGAGACAGTAAGCCAACAACATAAGCTGCTTGTTCTGGACATCGAAGTAAAAAGCGAAACTAAACAAAAATATCGGAGAGGACCACAAAAAATCAAGTGGTGGATGTTAAAAGATGAGAAGGAAGGTCTATTCAGGGAAAGAATAGTAGAAAAAATATGTTGGAACATGAAAAGAAGCCCTAACACAATTTGGAGAAAAATGGCCAATATTATTAGAGAGACGGCTATTGAAATACTTGGGAAAACGTCAGGAAAGAAGTTTGAGGATAAAGAGACTTGGTGGTGGTCAAATGAAGTACAAGGAAAAATAAAAGAGAAGAGAAAATTATATAAAAAGTGGCAAGAAACCAGATCGGACATAGATCTTCAAAACTATATGGTCGCCAAAAAGGAAGCGAAAGTAGCAGTAGCAAAAGCTAAAGCAGAAGCGTATTCAAACCTATACGATCAACTTGATCGTATCGCAGGGAAGGCGAAGCAAAGATATATAAAATAGCCAAACAGAGAACAAAGAAGGCAAGAGATTTTAATCAGATTAGATGTATCCGAGATGAAAATAATAAAATACTAATTCACGAAAAGGATGTCAAAAAGAGATGGAGAAAGTATTTTGACAGTTTATTAAATGAAGAATTTGACAGACAGCCTGTGGAGTTAACGGAGACAGTAACAGCAATGGTTACCAGAATAACAGACGAGGAAGTGGCTCAAGCGCTTCAAAAAATAAAGAAAGGAAAAGCAGTCGGACCAGATGATATTCCTGGGGAAGTATGGAGAGCATTGGGAGAGACAGGAATAAGTTGGCTAGCAGGTCTATTTAATAGAATTATGGAAGTTGGACAAATGCCAGACGAATGGAGAAGCAGTATATTAGTACCTGTCTACAAAAACAAGGGAGACATACAACAATGCACAAACTACAGGGCTATAAAACTACTTAGCCACACCATAAAAATATGGGAGAGAGTAATTGATAGACGGATACGTGAAGAAACCGATATATCCGATAATCAATTTGGCTTTATGCAGGGCAGATCAACAACAGATGCAATTTTCATTGTAAGGCAACTGATGGAAAAATACAGGAATAAAGAGACCAACGCTCATATGGTATTCATTGATCTTGAGAAAGCATATGATAGAGTTTCTCGAGAGATTCTGTGGTGGGCACTCAATAAGAAAGGAGTCCCTGGCGAATATGTAAAGATTGTGAGAGATATGTACGACGGAGTAACGACTAGTGTTAGAACAGGTGTTGGAGAGACTGAAAAATTTCAGGTGAAAGTAGGATTGCACCAAGGCTCGGTGCTTAGTCCTTATTTATTCTCATTAGTTTTGGACCAGATAACAGCGAAACTACAGGGTAGTATTCCATGGTGCCTAATGTATGCTGATGATGTAGTGTTAATAGGAAATAGTGAAAGAGACTTAGGACAAAAACTGGAACAGTGGAGACAAGCTCTGGAGGAAAAAGGTTTAAAACTTAGTAGGACAAAAACAGAGTATTTGGAATGTTCATTTAAAGATGGAGTTACTACAAATAAAATGGTATCTTTGGATGGTGAAATGATTGTGAAAAGCAATAGTTTTAAGTACCTAGGATCGGTATTACAGAGTAATGGAGAAATAGATGGAGATGCATGCAGTAGAATTAGGGCTGGATGGATGAAGTGGAAAGCAGCGAGTGGTGTGTTGTGTGACAGAAAAATTCCAATGAAGCTGAAGGGAAAATTCTATAAAACAGCCATAAGACCGGCTATGGTGCACGGAAATGAATGTTGGGCAGTGAAAAAGAAAGAGGAACAACGAATGCATGTGGCGGAAATGAGAATGCTTAGATGGATGGGTGGAGTGACAAAGAAGGATAAATTAGAAATGAGTATATTAGGGGAAGTCTAGGTGTGGCACCAATTGATGCCAAAATGAGAGAGTATAGGTTAAGACGGTTTGGTCATGTTCAACGTCTAGACGTTAATCACCCAATACGAAGAATAGCTGAAGTGCAGATTCCTGGAAGGAGTAGGAAAGGAAGACCATAGAAGACCTGGGGAAGACGATAAGGCAGGACATGTTGGTAAAGGGGATTAACATTGATATGACCCAACCCAAGATAGAATTGTGTGGAGAAATGCAATTAAGGAAGCCGACCCCGCATAGGGATAAGGCAAAGAGAATGATGATGATGAACTCCGAAGTTATGGCATTTAAGTATGGGGAATATAACATGAAAAATAATTAGTATTTCTTAGGGACTTCAAAACGCAAAAATATACAGGGTGTTCTATTTAAAATAAGAAAGTTCATTAGATTTCCAGAAAAACGGAAGATTTGACAACAATGTAATTACCACTGTAATATCGGCCTCATTAGAAGACACTTACCCATCAAAATTTATAAAAATCGTTCAAGTGGTTTCCGAAAAATTACCCTGTTTCCATACTTTATCAGTACCCTGTATAATGTTTTTGTGTAAAATTTTCTGAATTTTTCAAGGGTCAGTCTTTTTTTAAAATCTATATTTTCTTAGGTAGGTATTTAACCCGCCGTTACACGCGTCTTCTATTGTGACGTGGTTGCACGCGTATGAGCGTGGCCCTCACCTACACCAATTCGACTTATTTCGAGGAAGAATGAATGTCAACATGTATAAATATAAAATGGGTTGTACTCACATATTATAGAAAGTCTCGTAAACCAATTTTTTTTTCATTAATTTAACAAATCAAAAGTAAAAATAATATAGATCAAAAGCAAGTTTTCTTAATTTTCAATTTCAGCAAGCCACTGAATAAATTAACGTTCTTTACGCGAATTCATTTTACTAAAAATACAAATTAAAATTAAAAACTGTTCTAAAGCTATTTCTTTGTGGCATTTATGTAATTAACTATTAATATTTTGTATTTTGATAACGACGTCCGAGGTGGATTTCGAAACGTCAATAAAATCAATTTTTCAAGTTAAATTGTGGCTTATTTCCCAATTAGAATAGGTAAATTTAAAAATGGGTTCTTAACCAGTGGCGCACCTAGAATTTTCCTCTGGAGGGGGGGGGGGGTTTGCTTGGGCACCGAAAGTTTTTTATATTATTTGTGAAAGACAAGTTACATTTTCCTACTTTCTTTTATATATATTTCTATATGCTCTGGGTGGGATTTTAACCCCCAAACCCCCCCTCGGTGTGCCACTGTTCCTAACCTAATCCAAACAATAATATTTTAATTAAACCTACCTAAATATTAAATAAAAACCTAAAAGTTTCTTTGAGATAATAGAAACGTGATTTCACTGTGATTGCACGCGCAGTGAGGAATTCCCTCACTTGAAGAGGGATGTCTCTTCTTTCAACTATCACACAGCACACTGGCCGCCTGAAATATTCTATAACTTTTTCATACCCTCTCATAAACCATGCTAAAGGCATTCCTGGGTGCTTAAGGTTATCGTATTAGTTTACACAATTTCATTGGTTATAAACAAATATGGTGAGGGATTTCCTCATAGCGCGTGTAATGGCAGGTTAAAAAGAACAACTAATTTCGCAGTTCATTTGTTTAATAAAAAGGTAAGCACCCACTTGAGGAGTAGAACTTTTTGATATGTTGTTTATTAAAAATTTCTTAATGAAATTACAGAAAGTTCTATCTTGTTTGATTTTTTCCGTAAGCAAAAGCTCCATTGACTCCCCTAATACGTAATGATGAAAGTACAATAAAATGTTAAATAATCAATACAAAGTGAATACATGTTTACCTTTATTTAAGTAACAATTTAACAGTACCTATTATGGTAATTGTGGAAAAAGGCGGCTGGCTGAGAAAGAAATTGCAGAAATGCAGAACAACTGTAAATAAAAGCAGGTTAAATCAAGTAAGACTTTAAAGAGTTTCTTCTCTGTTAACTGTCAAAGAAATTTCTATCTATTCCATGTCAGTGTATGCAATTGTTTGCACGTGTAATTACTCTATTGCAGAAAATTATTTGCAACTTATTGCACAAGCTCTTGTGCAAGAAATCGTGCAATTAATTATTGCCATCACTTGCATCGCGCAAAGTGGCCATTAGAAACGTCTTGCAAGATTTGAGAGGAGGAATAGCAATCGATCGACATGGGACCACAATAGAAATATTGCTGATTTCGACGAGTCGTGAGGTTTAACTACCTCGGATTCCTAATTACATACAAAGGACGATGTGACGAAGAAATCAGACAGAGATCAGTAATAGTACTGTAACGAATCCATAAAACTAACTCATATATTTATGGGAAGACTTAGCCATATTCCAAAAACTAAAGTGAATATACACTAATCAAAACGAAAAAGAGCCACTAACTTAATTAAATGTAATTTGTTTATTACATTAGATAGGAACTTAAATATGTACCTACCTACGTCCACCCAGTAGACACATAATTATAGTTTTTTAAAATGAAAGAAAAAACAAGTTTCTTATCTTCGTTTTTCTTGTATTCAACAAAAAACAAAACTTGATAACATTTTGGAATCACATTGGCTCCGTTATTAAATTTCTGTATATATTTACATTAAAGTTGTTAAGAATAATTAATGATGGATTTTGATGTGCTTGGAAAGGTTCGAAGATGCAGAGTGTCTCTCACAGAGATTGAAATTGTTAGGGCAATAACTTTAATTCAAGAAAGTTACTCAAGACGCCGTACAGTAGAAATGTTAAATGTTAGTCGTGCTGCGATAAATAAAGCCTGGACCAGATATGAAATGTATGGAGTTATTAGAAGACAACTTCATTCACATCGTGCTAGGGCGACTATAGCTAGAGAGGATCGACTTTTACAACTATGGCCGTCACAAATCTTCGAAGTACTGCTCGAACGCTACAAAATGAGTTGGTAGAAGCTACGGGTACAAGAATAAATACTCAAACTCTACGTAATCGGCTTCACGAACATCGGTTAAATGCAAGAAGGCCAGCTAGAGTACCTCCTTTGACCCCTGCACATCGTAGAGCCAGACGCTTGTTTGCAGAAGAACAGATGAATTAGACCATGGCACAATGGAGTAACGTGATGTTTACTGACGAGTCCAGATTTCTTTTAAACCATGTTGATGGCCATGTAGAGTCTGAAGAAAACCAGGTGAGCACTTTTTGGATTCCATAATTCAAGAAACTTAGGCTTTTGGTGAAGGTTCAATTATGGTTTGGGGTGTGATAAGTTTAAATGGCCGCCCTGACGTAGTAAATTTAATAACCTATTCGGCGAGGGGCGATAACGACAACGACAGAGCGGAACATTAACGAAGTTCTTGAACTACATGTTGTCCCATTTGCTGAAAATATGGGTCCAGAATTTATCCTTCAGCAAGATAATGCGAGACTGGACGTGGCCAGGATAATGAAAGTTATTTAACTACCCACAAAACTCAACTTATGGAGTGGCCCACGAGAAGTCCAGATTTAAATTCCACTGAACATATTTGGGATACACTCGGGAAGTGCTTAAAGTATCGTCAGTCACTAAGAAACCTACGACATGTCGAGGAAGTTCTCGTGGAAGAATGGGAACAACTATATGAAGAAACTATTCGATATGCGATTAAAAGCATGCCTGGACGTTGTGCAGAAGTTCGGCGAGTATCCAAAGACATTAGATATCTCCAAGAAGTAAATCAGTTATCGATATTAGAATTGACCCACAGACATTGGAGAACAAAAAAGGATCTTGTGTACACTAATAGCACTGTTTATATAGGGAGATAGTTGGTCAGCCCAATAGGTAAATATGTTTGATTCAAAATGAGACAGTCACCAGATGTCCCCACAATTTCTGTCAGGGTCGCAACGTCACGCGTAACTAAGATACATCCAAAATGCATAGACACCAAGTTGGATACGATCCTATTCATAACATCCCAACTCGCATACATATTAAGAAAAATAAATATATATGGAAGAATAAATTTAGAAATTGAATTAATGATGTCATGCTACTATACATTATATATATATATATATATATATATATATATATATATATATATATACAGAGTGGTGAATTGGAAAACGGGCCATAGGAAAATCAATGTAAAATTCTAAACTGTTGAATTCCTGCTTCCCTTATTATTCTACATCAAAAGACATGAGAAACTATTTGTAGAGGATTGAAATCTTTATTGAAAACAATTGTTAAAATTGTTCTACGAATTAAACACATTCCAGAATGTTGTAAAATATAATAAATTTTATCAAAGTATTTGCCAAATTTAGGCTACACACAGTGCAACAATGTGTATAAGGTTGCCTTCGGTCACAATGAAATTATTATATTAACAATATTTTGAACTGTCAGTATTTTTATTTTATTGTTTTTATTGTTTAAAAAACAATAAAGTCGAAAAGATGACCTCAGTTGAGGAGAAAGTAGTAATAATAAAGATGTTTTATTCAGTCAATAGTTTGCGTACTGTTAGAAATAGTAACGTGTGACCTTTTACGCACTTACTTAGGTATGGCAAATGTATTCTATGTAAATTTTTCAAAATTTTGGACTCTGTTTAAATCGTAGAACAATTTTAACTTTTGTTTTTAATACAGATTTTAATCCTCTACAAATAGTTTCTCATGACTTTTGATGTAAAATAATTAGGGAAGCAGGAATTCAACAATTTAGAATTTTACATTGAGTTTCCTATGGCCCGTTTTTCAATTCACCACCCGGTATATATATATATATATATATATATATATATATATATATATATATATATATATATATATATCTACAGTGAGCACGTAAAGGTTGGAATAAATTCATTTTCTCGAGAATGAACAATTTTGGAAAAAATCCCGAAACAGGTCAATTTTTATTTTTAAATTAAGACTTTTTGGCATACATATCATACTAGTGACTTCATCCATCTGGGCGTGATGACGTCATCGATGATTTTTTTAAATGGAAATAGGGGTCGTGTGATACCTCATTTGAAAGGTAATTTAATTCTCTATTCAGTAATATAAACATTTACATAATTATTTTTACATGGTGACCAAGAAAACATTTTAATAATTTAATTTATTGACATAAAAAGAAGAATGCATGTAATTTATTTAATCCAAAATACATTTTACTGCTCTCAGAAAACAGAAAAAAATGCTTATTTCAAAAATATTCATTCCTTTTCGCTTAAACTAAATGTTCAAACTGTCCAGAGGAAGGTGGGTGGCGGCTTTGATATTGAATTTAAGCAAAAAACAATATTTATTTGTCAAATAAACGTTATTTCATGTTTTCTGATAGCAGTAAAATGTATTGTGAGTTAAATAAATTACACACATTCTTCTTTTTATGTCAATAAATTTAATTCAAAAAAAATTTTTTTGGACACTATGTATAAATAAATATGTTAATGTTTACATTAGTGAATAGAGAATTAAATTACCTTTCAAATGAGCTATCACACGACCCCTATTCTCATTTAAAAAATTTTAAAATGACGTCATCACGCCCAGATTGGTGACGTCACTAGTATGATACATATGCCAAAAAGTCGCAATTTAAATATAAAAATTGACCTGTTTTGGGATTTTTTTCCAAAATCGTCCATTCTCGAGAAAATGAATTTATTCCAACCTTTACGTGCTCACTGTATATGTATATATATATATATATATATATATATATATATATATATATATATATATATATAGCATGACATCATTAATTCAATTTCTAAATATATTCTTCCATATATATTTATTTTTCTTAATATGTATGCTAGTTGGGGTGTTATGAATAGGATCGTATCCAACTTGCTGTCTATGCATTTTGGATGTAACTTAGTTACGCGTTACGTTACGAACGTGTCTCAATCAGAATCAAACAAATGTTCCTATTGGGCGCCGTCCAATTCACCTAAAACCTCGACCTTGTCAAACGTCACGCGCAACTTAAAGGTTTAAACTCACTAAGGTACTTTTTAAACAGACCCTTTATTAACTTTTACAAAATATACTTCACTTTTAATTGATCGAAAATAACTGAAATTAATTACAATGATATTACTTTTATATAAAATCAAAATGCTGAATATAAAAGGTAAAACTGCTGATTACGATCGCTGACCTCTGGGGTTATTGCACCATAATTTCTCCATCCCCTTGAGAAGTTTTGTGAGGGATGAACAAAACTGAAGGCGTTGGTTCCGGATCGGCTGCATCCTCTTCTTCTTCTTCTTCTTCCATTTTCTTCTTTTTCCATAACTCTCGTAATTTGTAAACCAGGAGAATGATAAGGGCAATTGCCAAGAAATATATTGGTGGTGTTCAGAGATGATAATGGTCCATTGTTGTTAGGGACACGGGTTGGAGTCTTTCTTCTTCGGTTGAGAGTTTATGCAGTTCATCTAATTGGATTCTGTCTAACTTTAGAGGCTTCACTGTTGGATCTTCTCTTTGGAATTTAATTTTGATTTTTGGCAGGGTTAAAGGTTCTTCTTTTACTGCTGCTTTGGAGTTGATGTAAACTTCGTTGTTGGTTCTGAACTCGCATCCTGGGGGTAGTTCTATCAGGAATGTTCCTTGTAGTACTTCAATTTTGGAAGTAGAACAGTGGGTGGAAATTTTAGTAACTTTTGGAATAACAGCAATATAGTGGGCTTCAGATACTTTTTGGATAATTGTTGTGCTAATTGTGATCGGCACGTTTTGACATTGAGCGGCGTCGTTGGATAATTTTAGGATTTGATTTATGCAGTCATCGGTTTCTGTATTTTCTTGTGGGAACTTCTCTGGACAGATGAATTTCTTCGGTTCGCTTTTTCTGCATGGTAGGTCCATGTATTGGAAAAGTTCAGAATTAGAAACTAAATATGGCCCAGGTGGGATAATTATTGTATTGTTGATGGTTGGAAGTGAATATAAATGAAAATATGTAAATACTTTGGAATGAAGAATGGGGAAATGTAAGATAAAGACTAGAGAATGGTTGGCATAGTAACCATCTACTTCTACTATCTCGTAGTATTTCATCAGATCTTCTTCTTGGAGGTATGGTAGCTGAGAAGCTGGGTGATGTTCTAGCATCTTCTGGGTGGTCCATCTGATTTCGTCTGGTTTTATAAGTCCATTGTGAAGAGTTTTTATTTTTGCAAACTTAATTGCTGTCTGTAAGTCATCTAATATTTGTATGATAGTTTGTAAGGCTAAATTCATCTGGTCTAGAACGTTTCGAACTTGCATGTAGTGGTTGAAATCAAAGACGAATTGATTTAAATCCGTTCTGATTCTGTTGGTTTCTGCTGCTATTATCTCTTGATTGTGGGTTAGCAACGTTACTGTCTCATTATAGTTGTTCATTATTTTCTTATTAAGGCTTAATTGGTTGTTGATGTTGTTAATAATATTCTGTTAATTAAGTTCAAGTGTCTGAATTGCAGCATCATATCTTACTGCATCTTCTTGATCTAAGTTTCCTGATATGGATTTTATAATACTGCCTAAGCCATTGATAAGACCTCTTTTATTTCTGGTTGCTGGATAGATTGAGTCGAGTTTCTCTTGGGCTGTTTTGAGGAGATATTGCAATGTTTGGTCGAAGTTCTGTAGACTGTCGAAGTACGGTTGGCTGAGTCCATTTTCTATAGCTATGGCTTTAGTTTGATATTGAGATTCTAATGTTTCGATTTCTTGTGCTATTGGTTCTAATTGGAAATAGTGGATGAAATCGTGAGTGCTAGTTTGGATTCTGGCTTCTCCAATCTTAACAGGAAGGATCCCTGGATTGTCTCGAAGGTCCTGGATCTTCACTTCTTGGGCTGTTACTGAGATACATCTGTAAAGTATTTTTGGGGTTAGTTTTCATTGGTGGTTGATGTTTAATGTTCTTCTTGTGCACCGTAGTATCTTGGGTATCAATAGTAACAGGATTGATATTTTTGACTATTTTGGATGAAAATCTGGGGAGCAATTTGTTTCGTTTTACTGTTTTTCGTGTGTAGATTTTCGTGCTTGGTTTATATGTTATAGGTGAGTGTCGTTTTTCGTTCAATTTTTCAATATTTTTCCGTTTGCTCTCTTGCAATTTCTTATTTATTTCTTTATACATCTCTTTTGTTTTCAATCTGTGCTCCTGTGTGTAATTATTTATAAGTGTTCTGTTAATGTCAATATCGAATGGATCTTGGGCATCTATGTGACCATTGAGAACGTTGATGGGCTTCTGTTTGGTAGCTGAATGGATAGAGTTGTTGTATGCCATAATGGCGTAAAGCATCTGGTCTTTTATGTTAAGTGTTTTCTTTTTTTCTTTTAATATTCGAAGATGCTCTATGATTGTGGAGTGAAAGCGCTCGACCATTCCATTGGAGTGCGGGTTATCAGGTGTTGTGTAGTGGATTAGAATCTTGTGAGTGTCCACGAATTCTTGAACGAGTCCATTTTTAAATTCGGTTCCACTGTCCGAAATTATCATATGTCTGATGAATAACAGGAATGCGTTTAAAATGTTGATAGCGTTTGATCCTTCTATTGGGTATGCTTGTCCGTATTTTGAAAATGCGTCGATGATGGTAAGACATTTTTGTACTGCTGCTTGAAATGTGTCTACGTGAACAATTTCTAGTGGTTTCGTTGGTGTTGGGGTTAACATAAACTTCGGTTTTTCGGGATTTCTGTCGTATTTGTTTGTTTGACAAGTATCGCAGAGATTAATATACTCTTCTATATCCTTTTTCAACGTTGGCCAATAATAGTGTTTTCTGATTTGCATTTGTGTTTCGTTAATTCCTCTATGATTTCTTTTTCCTTGATGGCAGTCTTGTACGATGGTTTTCTGTCTCTCTGTACTGTTTATATCTTCTAAGAGGTTGTGGCATATGACAAGATCAAATGCAGAATTCTTGAATGTTTCACGAAGTATGTTGCAGACAGTATGGTAGAGTTCATCAGTTTCGAATATAATGGCGTATTTCTTTTTTGTGTCAACGTAATTTTTGAAGAAGTTGAAAATATCATTTTTTAGGTCGCTTTTGTCGAGTTGGACGTGCATTCTTTTCTTTGTTACGAAGCACTGTTCTGTTATAGGTTTTGCAGGATTGTAGTTTACCAATTTGAATATGATTTGATTGTTGTAACAGTTCAATGGTCTTTCGCTGATTTGAATTCCGAGTATTGGGTTTTCTTCTGTAGAATGCTGGGTACCGTCTGTGTTGTTGTCTTGTTGATATAGAGAACTTGTTGGCTGACTTTCAATTTTTTGATTTTGTTCTTGTAGAATTTCATCTATTACGTTCATTTCTTCTGCAGTTAGGCCGGATGTTTGGTTTTCTTTAATAATTTCGTCTAAGTCATCCATAGGAATTACTTCGTCTGGATCGCATACTGATCTTGGGTGGTTGACCATGGATATGTCGTCATCTTCTTTTCTGGATAATAGGCTGATTATTTCTTCCATGTGCTCATCAACGGTGTTTATTTCTTTATAGTCCAGGGTAATAAGGTTTTTCCCATGACACTCGAGCAGCCAGGGTACTGAAGCGTTTTTTCGACAGGTAATACCTATAAGAGCAAATCGTAACTATTTCCTGCGTAGGATCTGGCGGCCATTTTTATTTATAAACAATTAAGTGTCAAAAAATGGCATTTTTCCCTTTTTTTCACATCAGTGGAAATCAGTGAAACCTATAGTATTTTTAGTACAAATATCTTTGAGATTATGGAAAAAGCTTTAGAATTACGTATTACAAAGTTTGATATACTCATTTATTGTTAATATAATTGCGAAAAAAGGTCGAAATTGCAAAAAAAATTAATTTCGCAATATCTATAGTAAAAATTAGTATACAGCTTTGAAATTTTTGTCATACAAGGGCTCTTTGGTGCTTAATATGTGATAAAAATTTCAAAGCGATTTATTCAACTGTTTAAATTTTATTCAAATTGTTTATCCCAGAGAGTAGTTTTTTTGAAATAACATAAGTCAGAAAAACATGACGTTAGAACCATTCCACATATGTCAAATGAAAGAGCATGAGCGATATTTTCAACTTGGTTTAAAAAAAGCGAATAAAAAATGCATTTATTAGTAATAAATAATTATGCAAAAGTATCGTAAATCTTTCCTTATAAACTTTTTATTTTGTTATATAAGAAATTATATATATTTATTACAATTTTTTATCAATTATGATATAAATAACATTACTTGGTAGTTGTGCACTTAAAACAGGACAAAAAAGTTTTTTTTTTTTGAAAAAGTTATCCAAAAAGTTTATAAGGAAATATTTACGATACTTTTGCATAATTATTTATTACTAATAAATGCATTTTTTATTCGCTTTTTTAAACCAAGTTGAAAATATAGCTCATTCTCTTTCATTTGACACCTGTGGAATGGTTCTAACGTAATGTTTTTCTGACTTATGTTATTGCAAAAAAATGCTCTCTGGGATAAACAATTTGAATAAAATTTAAACAATTATATGAATCGCTTTGAAATTTTTATCACATATTAAGCACCAAAGAACCCTCATTTGACAAAAATTTCAAACCTGTACTCTAAGTTTTACAACAGTTATTGCGAAAATATTTTTTTTTGCAATTCCGACCTTTTTTCGCAATTATATTAACAATAAATGAGTATATCAAACTTTGTAATATGTCATTTTAAAGCTTTTTCCATAATCTCAAAGATATTTGTACTAAAAAAATCATAAGCTTCACTGTTTTCCATTGATTTGAAAAAAAAAAGGGAAAAATGCCATTTTTTGACAGTTAATTGTTTATAAATAAAAATGGCCGCCAGATCCTACGCAGGAAATAGTTACAATTTGTTCCTATAGGTATTACTTGTCGAAAATACGCTTCAGTACCCTGGCTGCTGAAGTGTCACGAACAGGGTATATTTTTGTCTTATTACCCTGGCCTATTAGTGTGGATTTCAATACGGGATAATGCATCAGCATTGGTATTGAATTTTCCTTTTTTGTATATGACTTCGTAGTCGAATTCTTCGAGTTTTAACCTCCATCTAACAAGTTTTGAGTTCGGATCTTTTAGAGAGAATAGCCATTGAAGTAATCGATGATCGGAGAGGATTTTGAACTTTCTTCCAAATAAATAAGGTCGAAAATATTTAGTAGCCCATACGATTGCAAGCATATCCTTTTCGATGGTGGAATATTTGAGCTCTGTTTCGTTCAGTGTTCGTGATGCATACGCGATGGGTTTATCTTGTCCTATAGGACCCTGTGACAGAATGGCACCTATAGCAAAGTGGCTTGCATCTGTGGTGAGATTGAAAGGCTGCGTGAAATCCGGGTATTGTAGAAGTGGTTCGTTGGTTAGCAGGTTCTTGCAGATTTTGATACAGTTGAGGAATTGTTCAGTGTGTTCTATTTTGGCATCTTTCTTCAAGCATGAGGTGAGAGGCTTTGTTATTTTTGAGAAATCCTTGATGAACTTCCTGTAATAGCCAAGTAGTCCGAGAAATCCTCTAATCTCTTTTGCTGTCCTTGATATGGGATAGTCTATGATGGCTTTAATTTTGCTTGGATTTGGTTTTATTCCTTCAGGAGTTACGACATGACCCAAAAATTCGACTTCCTTTTTCAGAAATTCGCATTTATCTATCTGTATCTTGAACTTTGTTTCTCGTAGTCTCTCGAAGATTTTCTTAAGGTTGATCATGTGTTCCTGGAGTGAGGTTGAGTATACGATAAGGTCATCCATGTATACTAAGCAGATGTCTCCTACGAATCCTTTAAGCACGTTGTCCATTATCCTCTGGAATGTAGCTGGTGCATTCTTCAATCCAAAAGGCATTCTGAGATATTCGTAGTGGCCATTTTCAACGTTAAATGCTGTTTTCTGTGTATCTTCCTCTGCCATTTCTATCTGGTGAAATCCACCGGCTAGATCAAGGGTGGAAAAATATTGACAGCGGTAGTTTATCGAGGATGTCCGTGATATTTGGGATTGGGTATCTATCATCTATAGTCTTCTCATTCAACTTCCTATAATCGAATACGATTCTCCATTAGATTTTCCTGAGGCGTCTGGTTTTTTCGCCACGACCCAGATCGGCGATGACCACGGCGATTGACTTAGTCTGATGATGCCTTGGTCCAGCATTGATGTTATCTGCTCTGGGGTTATTGCACCATAATTCGCATGTCCTATACGCTCCAACTCGTATACAGTCACTTCATCGAGAGCCCCAACTCATATACTTGACATTTCACATACTCAGGTGAAATTATTCCTTTAATTCGTAGCTTCCATATAATCCACTAATGAATAGCCTCAGAAAAATTCCAAAAAAAATGCTGGTCAATTGTATCCCGAGGTTGTACAGTTGATTATAGCTCCTACAGTAGAGTCTTGACCTCTGTCAACACAAAAGGAAATATAGAGAATGATCAGAGGACAAAGAAAAGAGATGAACCAACTAATAAAAACGAAACACATTCAGAAGGAAACTTGGGCAGACTATTTTCGATCTCTGTTTGCTAAAGATAACGATAACGAACCACCAACACCTGAAGTGACAACAAACGAAGAAAAAAATGTTGAGTAACGGAAACATTAAGGAAATTAAAAAATAGAAAATCACCAGGAGAGGACAGAATATCGAATGAACTCCTAAAGTATGGAGGAGAAGACCTGACCAAACAATTATTAAAACTAATCCAAAAAATAATAGAACAAAACAGAATACCACAAGAATGGAGATCAAGCATCCTAATACCTCTCTTCAAAAAGGGAGAAAAATCGGACCCGGAGAATTACAGAGGAATTAATTTATTAAACACAACACTAAAATTAACGACCAAAGGGATAACAAACAAACTGAATAAAATTATGACATTAGCAGAAGAACAACAAGGTTTTAGGTCGGGAAGATCATGCACCGACGCTATATTTATAATGAGGCAGATTCAAGAAAAATCGTTAGAATACAACAAACCGGCATACTTATGTTTCGTGGACCTTAAGAAGGAATTCGACAGGGTCAAATTAAAGGACGTTATCCATTTATTGTACGCAAGAGAGGTACCTCTAGGAATAATTAAAACGATCGAAAATATCTACCAGAACAACACAATAAAAGTAAAAGTAGATGATGAACTAACTGACCCAATTGAAGCTGGCAATGGGATAAGACAGGGAGATTCCCTGAGTCCTCTGTTGTTCAACCTGATCATGGACGAAATAATAAAAAAAGTATGTATAAAATAAGGGAAACACCAAATAGCGATAAAGGTAATTTATTGATGGAACCGACACTAGGATAAATTTTTACCCCAGGAGAACTTTGAATACTGACTGGTACGCGTTTAGTTGAGGACTGATGACTACCGAATTTAAAGTTACATCTTGACTGCAGGAGTTGATTCTTGAGAATGGTTCTAAATGTGTATTCTTTCTCAGCGGTGGCATTTAGTATTGGTGTCAAGCCACGCGCTGAGCATGTTTACAAATATTGAGATCAAAGAAATATATTTGATCATCAAATTAAATAATGCAATTGCCCGAATTATTGTTTACAATTTACAATTCCTGAACTAAATTAGAAACCCGTACATGTATTATACCATAACAAATTGGCTCATGTCATATACGGGGTGATAAAAATATACTGTTCAATATCGGATATGAATAATGAATGTTTGATATTGGACATGCTGCGGACGGCCAAGTAAATACTGCCCGACGAAATAAGTAATAAAGAATGTAGTCAGTGTTCAAAGTTTACAATAATCATGATACATTAGGTTACCAAGATAGGTTAATAAAATGTGTGATATAAAGACACTAGTCTTTGAACAAATAATACTTTTCCAACTGCAACACCTTAGGTAATAAATCAAGGTTAAATCTGAATCAGAATTTAAATCAACATTCAAATAAAAGTTTATAAAGGTATTGAGTGGGATATGTTTCAATATGTTAGTTAAGAATAATATTATTATTGTATATTATTATAATCGTAGTATTAGTTATTTTATTAATAATATTATCAAATTGTACTACGAGCTCTCTGTCTATAATTATTAGATACGTAAATATATTAAATTGTATTTTATGTCATCCAAACAACTAGGATTTATTGTTCTTGCTGAATCTCGATAATTATGTTTTGTAACATACTCCGTGTTGTATTACCTCAAGTAAATATATTATGTAGGTTAATAATGAATGTTGTGTTTTTATAACGCGAAATAAAATATTTTGAAATACGTTTTTAATGATTTTATTATTAGAGCATTGTGTTTAAGTGTGTATGAATTAATTATATTGGTCTCCCTTTTGTATTATTCTTCTTGTGAGTATTCTTCTTTCATAATTGAAGTATTAAGTTTTCAACCCTGTAGTTGTATACAGGAGTTGTAGAAAATGTAAAATAATCTAATATAGTTATTAGATTCCTTGGGGCGAGGGAAAATTCCTCAAACTGCAGCGTTATAGCTGATTTCAATAAAAATTATCCTAATTCCATCATTCCCAGTTCCGTTTGCTTATTTCCATCATGTAAACAATCTATTTTCATGTTAAATATGCAGGTCCTCTTAGCCGAGTGGGATTCGAACTACCACCCTAGGCCTACCTCTTAGCATCATCCGACACGACTTAGTTTTTAACCCTTAAGGTCAATCCCTATCTAGTTTGCATATATTTCCGAAAATTTTGCATCAGGCACCGAATTCTTTTGTTGCTCACGGTGGTCGTAAGTCACCTGAGTCCATTGTTTCTTTCTTCTGCTTCGCTCACGGCGGTTGTAAGTCACCTGAGTCCATTGTTTCTTTCTTCTGCTTCGCTCACGGTGGTTGTAAGTCACCTGAGTCCATTGTTTCTTTCTTCTGCTTCGCTCACGGTGGTTGTAAGTCACCTGAGTCCATTGTTTCTTTCTTCTGCTTCGCTCACGGAGGTTGTAAGTCACCTGAGTCCATTGTTTCTTTCTTCTGCTTCGCTCACGGCGGTTGTAAGTCACCTGAGTCCATTGTTTCTTTCTTCTGCTTCGCTCACGGTGGTTGTAAGTCACCGTCCATTTTTTGTTTTTTCTTCCTTGTTGAGCTTGCTGTGCTCCTCTGTTTCTCTGTTTTCTATTTTTATGATAAGTCCTTTCATATGTTTTATGTTTCTTCGTATTTGTATCCTTTCTATATTGATACCTCCTCGTATAATTTTCTCTTTCCTGTTTATTAGTATTCTTGTAATTTTTCTTCTTGTTTTCGTTTGTTATAATGTAAGTTTGACCTAGGTACGTCCTTGTATCCCGACGTCTTTCTTCTTTTGTTTTTCCGTAATGTTTATCACGGTACATCTTCGACCAGTGTGGTTCGTTTTGTTTCTTATTTCTGTGACCACGATACGTCCTCGTGTCACGTCTTCTATTTTCTTTTGCGTTGGTTTTGTCACGTTTTCCTTGGCGTTAGTACTGTTGCAGTTTTGTTTCTGTATATTTCTCTTCTACTCCCTTATACCCACTGTCATTGGGTACCTGCGGGACTCTTTTGTTTTGTTGGGACGAGGTTTTGTCACTCTTCGCCCATGTAGTAATGTATTTGTAGACCAATCAAGTTAGTAAAAAATAAGCCGTTTTTCGACATAATTGAAATGACGAGGTTTGACAGTTGAAATGTGTAGTATGAGATATTACAAAAGGGCTACCATCTTGGGATTCATCAATTTTTTAGTGGAACAATTTTTAAATAAACAATCAAAACGTCAAACTTAGTTTTGTGCTCATAACTGAAAAACTTGTTTATTTAGAGATTTGACGTTCACAGGTAACTTTTTTAGAATAAAAAGATACATCGAATGAGATACGCTAAATGAAAATCGGTTAATAAACAAAAAAGTTATTGCAAAACAGACAACAAAATCACTGTTTTTGAATATTGTTAATAACAATTTTATTGTTTATTAGAATATGTTTTAATATAACTAAAATTGAGGGCATTATGGTGTTTGAATGGTGTGCAAAAAATGGTCCAGATCTGTTTAATAGTTTTCGCAAAATTGAATTTGTTTATAAATTTTTTTGAAAAACGAGCTAATTTCTGAGGCTGGTCCAGTTAATATAGCTGAATGTATCTCAATGATCCGGAGCTCATTTCCTTCGTTAAGATGTATACTAACAGCCTATGAAAAAAAAAGTAAAAAAAAATTACATATACGTACAAAAAATTATTTGTTAATAAATAGCAGTTTTTAAGCTTATAAACAATTACAATAATTTCGTAGAAATTAGATCAAATTAAATGGCAATAAAAAATACGGAAAGCTGGTTACAATACACAACTTCTAAAAAAAAATTTTAGGTCGTACGACCCTTGGGGTCTGAGATAGCCCCTTTTTTTGAAAAAATCACTGATACGTTAATTAACAACACTAAGATCTGAAATTAACCAATATTTTATAAGAAAAGTCAAAGTTTTTAACAAAGTTTTTAGCAAGAAAAAATGTTAAAAATTGTTTAAACAGCAGTGTTATAAACAAAAAGTATTTTGCGTTCCGACTAAAGTAAAAAATAGCGGGCGTAGTCGACTGACTGAATAGTGCACGCGGTTGACGACCGGCAGCAACTCCTAAAATTACGTTATACCGACCACAAAAATCAACTTTAAAGTGAATAACAAATATTCGTCATTCCTTATGTTTTCGAGGTCTCCAAATCCGAATATGGAGTTTATTTTTTTCTAGAATTAGTGGAACATGTTCAAAAATCAAATTTTATGCCAAAATGCGATAAATCAATTTTGATGATTTTTCAATTTTAACTCACTGTATTTTTGGTCGCTGTAAATATTTCCTTTTGAAAATTTTACTGTGCTATCTTTGAAGCATTTAGATAACAATGAGATTTGTCCAAAATGATTAAACACATTAAAAGAGAAGTTGTTAATTTTTAAACATTTTGTCGTCAGATTTTGTTAGCTTCATGCTTACTTAAAAAAGTTGAGTGACAAACTTTTAAGTTTATAATTTTAACTAACACAGAAATAAAATATAATTCATGAAGAAGTTTTCCAAAAAAATTTAATTTAAAATATGCAATAAGAAAAATGTTATGTGACTTTATAGACGAGCGGCACACTGGCACACCCCAAAAAAAGCTTATTTCTCGAGATACTGATACTAATTTTGGTAATACTTTATATTTTTGATGGTGCTGAAAACGAAAATTAGGGTTGTTTTGAAAAAATGCCCCTTTTTTGAAAAAATCACTGTTACGTTAATTAACAACACTAAGATCTGAAATTAACCAATATTTTATAAGAAAAGTCAAAGTTTTTAACAAAGTTTTTAGCAAGAAAAAATGTTAAAAATTGTTAAAACGTTAGTGTTATAAACAAAAAGTATTTTGCGTTGCGACTAAAGTAAAAAAAAATAATGGGCGTAGCACATTTTTAACATTGACAGTATACCGGATTTGAAGCTTAATATTATATTTATATATTTTGGTAGAAACTTTCATTTTATGAATATTATTATCTTGCACATTTATTTAGTAATAGTACATTGTTTACCGGGTAGGAAAAGCTTAACATTCCTGGACGACTGTGAAGATTGCTAAATCGAGGCGCAAGCCGAGACTTAGCAACACAGAGTCCAGGAATGTGGCTTTTCCTACGAGGTAAACATACTATTTTTCCGCAAATCGTTTAAAATTCGACAGATATTGATTGATTTAAAAAAAAACGCGATAATTTTATTCCCAAATAAATGGTGCTTTGAAATTCCTAATAAAATTACTTGGGTTACTATGGAAACGTATTGAGGTTGAATTGTCAAACTTGACAATGTTTTCTATCATTTATGTAGAACACTAACAACTGTACGGAAATATCATTTCCTTACAGTAAGGAAATGACATTTCCTTACAGTAAGGAAGTCCTGACTTTTTCTTCAAGAAATTTTGACAGGAATGTCAAAATTTCCTGGCGATTTGCGGAAAAATTATATTTTAAATAAATAAATTTAAAAAATGACAATAAAAAGGCCACTTAAAAAAGGTTTATACATCCCATTAGCTGCTTTATTTTGGATAATTTTGCAATGAAAATAAGATAACCATTATTATTTTAATGTGGTACCATAGATAAAAAAATAGTAAACTTGGTACAGTAGAACCCGATTGGTAGGTATAGGCCATTTTTTATTCTCTATTTTGAATCCGTGTGTAGTCCAGGCTGTATCGTCGACCCCGTTAGGTAAATTATTCCGATTCTTATTTTTTGCACAAACTTACTCAAAAAAAAAGTTCCTTATAACAAATCCAAAGGGTACCAAGAGCTACCGCGGCCGGAAAATTGTTTAAACAATTTTTTCATTAGTTTTCTGTCAACTTATAAAAGTTGGGTTACAAACTGTTTAGTTTATAATTTTAATCAACGCAGCATTAAAACATAGGTCCTGAAGAAGTTTTCTGGAAAATGTCAAGTCAAAATATGCAACAGAAAAAAAGTTACGCGACCTTATAGACGAGTGGTACTCCCCAAAAAAAACGCTCATTTCTCGAGATATCAACCACACCGTGGTGAATGGCTAATTTTGGTCTTACTTTATGTTTTTGATGGTGCTGAAAACGAAAATGAGTTTTATTTTGAATTTTAGATGGGGAAACATTGTCAAAATCGAAATTTTACCCTAAAAATAAAAAAAATGAAATCACGTTTTTCTTAAAATTAAAAGTTACACCACCTTTTTTCTATAAAACATTTTGTTCTCTGTACTCTAGATTTTAACATAAAGTTAATTGAACAGCTAAATTTCAAATTTTGTCACTCAACTTTTGCGATTAAACTTTGCAGTTCAAGAATCTGCACCTTTTACTTCAAACAATTTATAACTTTCTTTATAGCAAGACAGAAATATTGAAGCAGGTCCCATTGTCTTAAGAATGGTGAGAAATATATACTGTAAAAATTTCAGAAAAATATTACAATGGAACTGAGTTGTAACAAGTTAAACGCAAAAAACGTGATTTTTATTTTTAGGGTAAAGTTTGCGATTTTGATAATGTTCCCCCACGTAAAATTCAAAACAACCCTAATTTTCGTTTTCAGCACCATCAAAAATATAAAGTATTACCAAAATTAGTATCAGTATCTCGAGAAATAAGCTTTTTTTGGGGTGTGCCAGTGTGCCGCTCGTCTATAAAGTCACATAACATTTTTCTTATTGCATATTTTAAATTAAATTTTTTTGGAAAACTTCTTCATGAATTATATTTTATTTCTGTGTTAGTTAAAATTATAAACTTAAAAGTTTGTCACTCAACTTTTTTAAGTAAGCATGAAGCTAACGAAATCTGACGACAAAATGTTTAAAAATTAACAACTTCTCTTTTAATGTGTTTAATCATTTTGGACAAATCTCATTGTTATCTCTAAATGCTTCAAAGATAGCACAGTAAAATTTTCAAAAGGAAATATTTACAGCGACCAAAAATACAGTGAGTTAAAATTGAAAAATCATCAAAATTGATTTATCGCATTTTGGCATAAAATTTGATTTTTGAACATGTTCCACTAATTCTAGAAAAAAATAAACTCCATATTCGGATTTGGAGACCTCGAAAACATAAGTAATGACGAAAAT
Source organism: Diabrotica virgifera virgifera (assembly GCF_917563875.1). Taxonomy (NCBI): domain Eukaryota; kingdom Metazoa; phylum Arthropoda; class Insecta; order Coleoptera; family Chrysomelidae; genus Diabrotica; species Diabrotica virgifera. The sequence continues at coordinate 121,448,296 of NC_065447.1, forward strand.
TTGTTATTCACTTTAAAGTTGATTTTTGTGGTCGGTATAACGTAATTTTAGGAGTTGCTGCCGGTCGTCAACCGCGTGCACTATTCAGTCAGTCGACTACGCCCGCTATTTTTTACTTTAGTCGGAACGCAAAATACTTTTTGTTTATAACACTACTGTTTAAACAATTTTTAACATTTTTTCTTGCTAAAAACTTTGTTAAAAACTTTGACTTTTCTTATAAAATATTGGTTAATTTCAGATCTTATGCCCAGTTGCACCAACAGACTGTAAATCAACTGATTTGCTAACCGTCAATTCGACGATTTAAATCGATGATCAATGGTTATTTTTCAAACGGGTTGCACCATTCAAAAAAACTGTTGGTTTACAAACCGACAATATATAAGTGGCAACATCGTACTTCATTCGATTATTTCATTCGAATCCGAGTGTCGTCTGTCAAACAAGATTGTCAAAGAAAGTTTTGTAGGGTTATGTCAATTGAAATTTGAATTTGAAGTAGATTGTTTTCTTGCAATTCTGTTTGTATTATACTTAAATAGTATCATACTTGCGATGGAAAATAAAGGAAGCCACTTCTCTAGTTTAGAGAAAGATATCATTTTAGATTTAGCTATTAAATATAAATGTATAATAGAAAATAAACAAACAGATGGAGTTACAAATAAACAAAAAGCCATTGCATGGGAAAATATTAGCAAAGAATTTAATGCCATGAACGTGAATACACACCGAACCTCGAAACAAATTAAGACCTTTTATGAAAACATCAAAAGAAAAATTAAAAAGAAACAAGCAATAGAAAAGGTAACAATACAACAATCATTTTAAATAGTTTTTAATAAATGCAATAAAATTTGTGTAGGTAGAAAAATACAAGACAGGAGGTGGTCCAGAAGAAACTACAAATGTTTTATTACCTGGTGAGGAAAGATTAGTAGGAGCACTGAAGGAACAATTTAAACCTGGCCAAAATGTGTATGATTCCAGTACTTCATTTTATGAAGGCAGGTGGTAAAATTTTGTTTACATTACAATATACTCATAATAATTTTTTTTAGGATCTACAAATAACATTAATTCTTTTGGAGTTTCTATTGAAGACATAGAAATAGTAGAACATTTAGGTAATTAAGTACTACATGTAGCTATGGGTCATTCAACGAATATATGACTTATGGGCTATCTCGACAATGAATATTTTACTGTGCAAAATATGAAGAACGAAAGTAAATTGAAAATTACATTGTTGTTTATTGGAACAATTATTAGAGCCATCTACTTTCACACTTCTTATGTTGCACAGTAAAATATTCGTTGTCGAGATAATTTAAGAGTCATATATTCGTTCAACGACCCATATCTGAGAATATATTTCTGCATATTCAGATTGAAGCAAAAATTCAAAAATTAATACAAATTTATTTTAGACGACTCTGAAATAAATATGAGTAACTCAGCAGAATCTCAAAACTGTTCGCAAATGGTTCACGGTGCAAGCCAGTTACAAACTTCAACTGCTGGTGATGTACATATTATTGCTCCAGTGCCAGTACTAGATACCCCAGGTCCCAGTACTAATAAAACAAAAATGCAAAAAGAAAAAAAATTAGGTAATTTCATTTGACCTGAGGATTATTTATATTTATAATAGATTTTATTTCAATTTTAATTAATTTAGATCCGGTTTCACCAACAACAAATAAATCATTGAATAGTTATTCGTCGAATTAAATTTATTAGACATTTATATTTTTATTTCGTTTCAATATAATTTTGATAATTTAAAGTTAAACCGTTGATTGATAAATACGGAAAGATACGAAAGCCTATGCATTATTTTGTTGTCTTTAAAACCTGCCTGTATAGTGGCGCGCCTAGCTTAAATTTGTTGGAACTAGCCTTAGAGGGAAGTGTAAAATTACCCCTACTCAAGGAACTAGCCAAGAACAAGCGGTTATTTTGCATGGCCCGTATTCAAAATTTTAACGCAGCAGTCACTATCATATTAATCTGTATTATTTTTTTTTATTTTTGTTTCTGCGAAAATGTTGGAAGTATAAATTGACTATAGAGTTTTTTTCACTAGTCTTGACCTCACAAGTAAATACTTTTCGAGTTATTTGCGAGTGAATATATTCATTTCTCAAAAAATAATACGTTTTTAGACGGATTTTCGCAAATAACTAAAAAAGGAAGTATTTCACCAAAAAAACATTCATAGCAAAAATACAGCTTATCAAAAAGTGAAAAAAATGTTTTATATAAATATGACATATTATGAAGTCGTAGACCCAGTAAAAGCAGAGTTGTAGCTAATGAAAAGTAGGTTCTTATTATTTGTCAAATTCAAAATTGAATATTTCTACATGAAATAACCAAAAAATTAAGAACTTTTCGGGGAAAACTCATCATAACTTTTTTAAAAAGTTTAAAAACAGCTTTATTTTTTTTTAGTTTCTAGTATCAGAAGTAAACAAGTTGGGCACAAAATAAAGTTGATCCCTTTTTTTGTAAAAAAATCTAAAAATCACCTCCTAATTAGCATCTCAAATGAAATTAATCAGTAGCGCTTCATAAGTTACTTTACGTATGTATGCTTATTATAGAGGATCTGTAAGTTTCATCGGTTCAAAGTGCTTATTTTTGAAAGGCTGTAGTTGAAAGGACTTCAATGAGTCACTAAACACGAGTATATGCAAATTCGGAACAGCCATATCTTAACCAATTTTTGTATTACAGTAAAACAAAATATTCAGAAAACCAAAACCACTTTGGGATATTTCGTCTCACTGATAATTAAAAAATTATTTAAAAATAAGGATTTTTTTTTCAAAATAAAAAAAATACTGTAAAACTAAATTTACGATTAAACTTACAGATCATATGTATTATAAACAATACATAAGTAAAGTCACTTGTGAAGCGGTAACAATAATTTGATTTTATTCGTCTTGAGGGGCCAAACGAAAAACACAAACTACTTTTTTCTTTTTAAATCGTGTTCTGTTGTGATTTATAGCAAATTTATAGCATCTCTTTCGAAATAAAAATTTTATGCAAGTTCCCTTTTAGAGGGTGATTTTCACGCTTTTTTAAAACTATTTTTACAAAAAAGGACCAACTTTATTTTCAGCGTAACGTGCTTACTTTAATGCTAGAAACATTTTTAAAAACAAAAACAAAGCTTTTTAAACACTTTTAAAAAGTTGCGATGAGTTAGCAAATTTATAGCATCTCTTTCGAAATAAAAATGTTATGCAAGTTCCTTTTTAGAGGGTGATTTTCACGCTTTTTTAAAACTATCTTTTACCAAAAAAGACCAACTTTATTTTCAGCGTAACGTGCTTACTTTAATGCTAGAAACTTTTTTAAAAACAAAAACAAAGCTTTTTTAAACACTTTAAAAAAGTTGCGATGAGTTTTCCCAGAAATGTGCTTTATTTTTTGGTTATTTCACGTTGAAATATTCGATTTGGAATTTGACGAATAAGAACTTACTTTTTTAGTTACAACTCTGCTTCTACTGAGTATAAAGACTTTATACAGACATTTTTTTTAAAATTTTTTATAAAGTATATTTTTATTGAATACTCTTTTCGATAAAATACTTGTTTATTGTGTTATTTGCGTAAAACCGTCTAAAAACGTGTTTTTTTTTTGTTAAAAAACGAACATATTCACTCTCAAATAACTCGAAAAGTATTAGCTTAGTGAAAAAACTCAATGGAACAAAACTTGCTACAATTAATAAAAAATAACAGTAAAAAAAATAAAAAAAAAATAATAAAAAAACAAATTAACAATACAAAAAAAATACAACAAAAAATACAAAAAAAAATTAAAATTTACAAAAAAAAATGAACAACAAAACAGAGTATTATTTAGATAATAATTATTGTAGATAATAATGTTAGTTTGTTATGTATTTAGAGTTAGTAAGTACAGAAAAAATTCCTCTGATTAAAAAATCAAATTTGTTTGTTTGTAAAATAACAAAATGTCTGGCTAATTGGCTTGGCCAAGGCCATCAAATTCACAAAAAAAAAATTAATCAGTTTATCCACTTGATAGATACTAGATAGTATTAGACTTATTGATATTATAGCTACCTAGCCTCATACAAAGTGGATTTAGAAAGTCCACATCTACATTAGACAACCTAGTGGATATTGAATCTATAATTCATGAGTCATTTGGATGTGATAAATTATGTTTGGCTTATGGCTATCTTTTATTATATTTTATAACGCGTGCCATTTGGGGATTAGATATAAAAATTCTATTAAATTGGTCAATTCCAGGAAATATAAAATTTATTAATAATTTCCTATATAGACGAAACTTATTCGAATAAATAACGTTCTTTTAGACTCAAAAATCCAATTAAACGACATTCCTCAATGGTCTACTCGTTGCACTTTTCCTTATTGCCATCAATGACATCGCTAAATCACTTAACCCACTAGTCATTTAGAAATTAGAGAATTGGTCAAACACTACTGGCCTAGAATTTTCTCCCACTAAAACGAAAACCATAATCTTCAGTAAAACTCCAAAGAAGCACATTATACTACCAAAAATCTACCTAAAGAATTTCTTTACTGAATTTCAGTACTGCCTGTTTTTCTTCAACGGTGCCTTTCATTCTGTCCCTAAATTGTCATTCCATCTTTTCCTTGGGTGTCCTATACTTCTTCGGCCTAACGGTGACTTGTCCTTGGCTATTCTTACTATCCTTGATTCAGACATCCTGCTTATGTGTTGATTCTACTCTTCTTTTCTATTCTTTACCCAGGTATTTATATTGTCTACCCCACATATGCATCTGATTTCCTCACTTTTTACCCTGTCCCGTAGTCCTTTTCCAGCAATCCTTCTTAAGATCTTCATTTTGTTGGTATCCAGACGTCTTTGTATTTTGCTTGCATCTGATCTTGTTTAGGCAGTGTAAGTCATAACTGGTCTAATAACTTCAGTCAAATGACTTATATATTCGGTCCTTTGTTTCCACTCTAAGGTATTTGTTTTTCCAAATTGTGTCGTTTAGGCATCCGGTCGTTCTACTGGCTTTAATTATTAGTCTTTAACCTCTTCTTCGATATTATTGTCGGCTGATAGATTAATTCCCAGGTATTTACTTTTATTGTCTAAGTCCAATTTGCATCTTATTGGTTCTTTGGATATTACTAAGCTTTTTGTTTTTTAAGCTGATATTTTCATATTCATTTCTTTTGCGTTAATGTTGAATTCGTGCAATAATCTTTGTAGGTCGTCTTCGCACTCTGCTACTAACACGGTGTCATCAGCGTAACAGAGTATTGTTATCTCTTTATCGCCCATTTTTTACCCTCTTTTTTTCTTCACTTGTTTTATTATTGCATCCAGCGTTATGTTAAAAAGTAGAGGGATTAGTGAATCTCCTTGCTTGATTCCTGTGTTTGCTTCTATAATATGGGTTCTGTTATTATTCCATTGACTTTCATTTCTATTTTATTTCGTACATAAATGTTTTCTATCAGTTTTATAATATCCAGTGGTAAATTTTTGTCATATAGTAGGTGTATCACGTCTTTTAATTGTATTCTATCAAACGCTTTCTCTAGGTATATAAAACAGAAAAACCCTCGCTTGTTATACTCTAATGATTTCTCCGCTATTTGTCTTATCACAAAAACTGCATCGTTATGATCTTCCCCTTCTAAATCCTTGTTGTTCAACCGATGTATTTATGCACGCCATTATTGTCTTCATCAGTATTTTTGTTGGGAGTTTCAGTATAGTGCTCCGTAAATTTATCCCTCTAAAATTACTGGGGTCTGCCCTATCACTTTTCTTAATAACGCTATCATCTGAGTGGTATTCCATTCTTCTGGAATTCTTCCTGTATTTATTATTTTACTTATCAGGATATTCAGTTCTTTGTGACGTCTCTCTCCTCCGTATTTTAAAAGTTCATTAGCTATTCCATCTTTCCCTGGTGCTTTTCGATTTTTCATCTGTTTTAAGGCGTTCGTTATATCTTCCTCTTTAATTTCTGTTTGCTCATCCGATTCTAATCCTGGTTTTCCAGTTCTTCATGATTAGCTGTTTGATACAGGTTTTCTAGTTAAGTTGTCCATGTATTTGTATCAATATGTTTTACTTCTATCAATTCCTTCATCTCTGCTGTTTGACCTCTTATCATTTTCCACATTTCCTTTTGCATCCCGTATAAGTCGTGATCCATCTCTTTTGAAAATGCTTACCAATGTTCTGTTTTCTTCCTTCTTACTATTGAGTTTAACTCATTTCGAACTCTTTTAGATTCTTCACATATGTTTGTCTCGTTCTTTTGAATTTGTATTCTAGCTGGATTTTCTTTTTTTCTTGGCATTTTATTTTTATTTCTTCACAGATCCATGGGGTGTTCTCCTTTTCTTTCGTATATGTTTACTTATCTTAAGTTCTCCAAGTGCGTCCGTTGCTGCCATTTTGATATTATCTCTAATCTTCCTTCAACTTTCTTCTATGTCTTCATCTGGTGTTATGTAGTTTTCGTTCAGTACTTTTTGCAGTCTTGTCTGGTATAGATCTCGTGTTGACAAGTCTTGTAGCTGTTCTACTTTTATTCTTGTCTCACATTCAATAGGGTCTTTTTTCCTGTTTTTTGTAGATGTATTCTGATTTTTCCAAGTACTAGGTTGTGATCACTTCCGATATTAGCTGCACTTAAACATCTTATGTCTAGTACTTGAGAATGATGGATGTTTCTGTTTGTCAATATACATATATAATCAATATCGGATATGTGTGCTCTTGTATTTTTGAATGTATATTTTTCTTGATCTTTGTGTCTGAAGAACGTATTGTTTATTCGAAATTCGTTCTGAGAGCAAAAGTTAATAAGTAGTTCCTAAAGAGTTTACAATAAATTATTCAGAATTGATTAACTTCTTGGGAATAAAACTGGATAATCGTCTATCTTGGTAAGACAATATACACTCACTCCGACTGTCACCTCAAACGGGCTTAACTTAATGAAAAATATCTCTCATAAACAATGGGATGTCGACGTCCAGACTCTTATGACTGTTCACTGAAATTTGGGTTTCAACCTGAGATACAGTCGGAAAAATCAAAGAATACCCATGAACGAACATATAAAACACGCTGTATTTTCCTGTCAACATGTCGCAAAGAAAATTGCCCAGCGCAAGTACATGTATTAATAATTATTACATGTACCTGTGCTGGCCAATTTTTTGACACGGTGACAGGAAAATACAGCGTGTTTTATATGTTCGTTCATGGGTTCATTCTTTCATTTTTTCTACTGTACAATACGCTAAAGTGTTACGTTTGGCTTGTTCTCTTGTATGTAATGAAAGCATGGATAATAAAGACCAGCTCCACTAACAAACTTGAAGTCTTTGAAATAAGGTGCCTGCACCGAATGCTTAAAATATCATGGACATACTTAGGGACATATTGCGAGGAGAACGATATAGTTGTCGGCAACTGGAACTCGAAGGAAATATAGAGGGTAAGAGAGGTCTAGAAAAAGATGTCATGGCTGGGTAATATTCGCCAAATGATATTAATGAAATTACTCGTAATAGAATAATGTAATCGTGACTATCTAATATCTCACCTGACAATACAATGCACAGTGGACGCCTACGCAGAAATACACGGCACCTTTAAGAAGTAAAGTTAATAATAAATAATTCAATACTTAGTCACTATTTTTCCCCTAACTCGGAAAATATTGACGGCACGAAAAAACTTGGAAGAAATTGTTGGAAATCGCGATTGCAACAATTCATGAGTCCTTACCCTTTTTCTCCCGAAGAGTTTAAAGTGCCCGAGCGGGTTACTAAGTCAATTTCATTTAAGTAAATACGTTTGCAATATCTCCAAACAAAATATACAATTATCAGAAGAGACTGTAATTAACGAAAATAACTACCTATTTTTTATCGAGATTATGAGGCAAATAAGAAATGTACAATATCTAAAATCACCCAGTGAGTATTTTTCTCGTTAAATAATTTTTTTATTAAATAAATTATATTATTATATATATTATATAAAATTATTAAATAAACTTTATAATATTTAATGATTTGTTTCAAGAATTCAAATTAGAAGACAAATTACAACTACAAAATTATTCTTGCTAATTTAAAAACGAGTTTAGAAAGTAATACATAGGTACACTCCAATAATTATTTTAAAGATTGCCATTGTTATCGTTGAATGAGAACTCAAATTTAAATGCATCAAAAGAATTAAATAATTTTTATTATAATCCGATCGACCCGACCGACCCCAAATTCCGATAACCAAAGCTACCTGAATACGTCTCATCGTTGTCTCAGGTAAATTCAATCTCGCACCTAGAAAACTGCTAACGCCATCTATTTCTAAAACCACTGGTGTCGTACATAAACGCTCATTTAGTTTCGTATCTTCCAGTAAATTTATCAGTCAACGGTTAAACTGAACAATTTACTTTCTCATAGATATTTACAGCGAGATTAATATACCAATTTATTGAAAGAGTCAAAAGATGTGGATCACACGTACCAAAAAAAGTTGATTAATAGCAAGCTGAAAATTCGTTAATAGCTTAACAGTGTCTAATAGGACAAACTTTGATGTACGGGAACACTGGACAGGTGAAGTTTTAATTGTGGAACAGTTTAAAAATTTGGAAGGTCAGAATATGAAAACGTCCCATGTATTTTGTCAGACAGAACATCCAATTGATTTGTTACCCTTTCATTAAACTCTCATGCAGAGAGTTGCTTCATAAATTTCAGTCAGTATGAAGATGACCATGAATGTGTTCTGGTTATTTTAACTGATTGAAGTTTATTATGTGTATCAGGTTTCCTAGAACTGGAAATTTATTTTTCCAGTATTTCTTGCTTGCTAGTAAGTGATATTCAAACATTTATTAACATTTGAAGAGTCCTTTCTGTATATAAGTGAGCCGGTGTATGGTCTATGTTGGTTAATGATAATGCACGAAAATATCAATGTTATCTATGATTAAAAACCATTTGAACATCATCAAAATGAAAAATTTTATTATTTCAATACTAAAATTTTAGAATAATATTTATCACCAGTATAATGTTATGGTCTTACCAAGGCCATATGACATGTATTTTTTAATGTTTTGATAGCAGATACTGTAACTCTAGAATCTGTATTTGGGATTCTTCAACTAAAATTACTTATTTTGTAATCCAATATTTATACTCTTTTAAAATGTATATAATGAGTACATTGATACCTATATTAGCATTATTTTGTAATGCAATATTTATACTTTTTTAAAATGTATATAATGAGTACATTGATACCTATATTAGCATAATTTTGACTATTAGATTACAACACAAATATCAGTTGATGATGATGATACTAAAAGTACTTATTTTGTAATGCAATATTTATACTTTTTTAAAATGTAGAGTATAATATTATATTTACATAATTGTGGTCATTAGATTACAACAGAAATCCCAATCAACTTTGATTTTTGAAGGATATAATTTATTGCCAATTTTATTCTAGTAGATAGGCAAAGCGGTTTCTGGCGCAACCCCTAAATCGCAACCCTTAAATAGCAACCCCCGGTCGTAAATGCCAAACGGCTTAACGTAGGATGACGTGTGACGTATCGTTGGAAAGGGGATGAAAAAGGGGGTTGAATGCAGTATGTGGCGTGCGCATCAGAATATGCCAAAAGGGCATTACGTCATATCTTCGTTTCTATTGGTCCGATTGTGACGTAAGAGGGCTCGTTGGAACGGGGAGGGGATAACGAATAAGTTGAGACAAAAAACAAAGATGGCGGCAGTGTCAAAAGGGCATTACAGCATATCTTCGTTGCTATTGGTCCGATTTTGACGTATGGGGTGTCAAATGAAAGCGGCGGCGACACAGAAGCCAACTGTCAATTCTTCTTCTGTCAACGTTCAATATTAACTGTCAATTCTTCTTCTTTTCCGTATAGTGCCTAACAGAACGTGACATTTGACGTATGACGTGACAAACGAAATAAATAAGAAGAAGAATTGACAGCATCATGACAAACTAAAAGAAGAGGAAGAATTGACAGCAACATGACAAACTGAAAAGAAGAAGTTGACATGACAAACGAAAAGAAGAAGAATTGACAGCAACATGACAACTAACAGAAGAAGTGACAATGGCTTAACAAAATGAAGAAGAATTGACAAACCGGAAAGAAGAAGAAGAATTGACGGCTGCGGAAAAGAAAAAGAGTTGACATGACAAACGAAAAGAAGAAGAAGAATTGACAGCAACATGACAACTAAAAGAAGAAGTGACAATGTCTTAACAAAATGAAGAAGAATTGACAAACCGGAAAGAAGAAGAATTGACGGCTGCGGAAAAGAAGAAGAAGAAGAAGGTGACGTGACAAACGAAAAGAAGAAGTGACGATGGCTCGACCCAAAGTAGAATTAACAAACCGAAAAGAAGAAGAATTGATAGCAACAAGACAAACGAAAAGAAGAAGAAGAAGTAACAATGGCACAGCACAATGAAGAATTGACAAACCGGAAAACAGAAGAAGAAGTGACACACCGAAAAGAAGAAGAATTGACAGATGGCTTGACACAAAGAAGAAGAAGAAATTAAATACGAGTTTATTATTCATAAAATTCACATCTAATACTAAGTATTAAATAGAATTTCATTAGTCACACAAAACGAATGTGTCAGCGGAAGCAAGGCACATTCCCAATCTCATATTACACCTGTAACATGATATTGCAATAGTAAGAATGTAGGGCAATGACCGCAAAAAAGCAACGATTATATTTTTTGCAACATCGCCAGAAACACCTTGCAAATTTTACACGACTCGTTAAAACGGAAATTAAAACTGCAACTTATATAAATAATATTCACATGTCTAATATTGCATTTTAACCTGATATTGCAAAATAAATAAGAATGTATAATATGGCAATGACCGCAAAAAAAAAAGCATCAATTATATTTTTTAGTATACGATTTCATTATTATGACACAGCACATTCTACCCGACGCGTTAATAACGGAAATCAAAACCGCAAACTCTAGCAATAATATGCACATGCCGTTTCAAAGAATCCTGCAAGTACATACATGTAAATTTTAATGCGTCATCAGATTAACCTACTATATAAATAGAAATCGGGGGATAGCCAGTTCATTGAGTTTCCGACAGGCATAAAGTACACCAATTGTGTCCGAACCACAGTTTCTGAACGTGTCGCTAGTTAGTTCGCAGTGCAGTGATAAATACTGAATCAAGGTAAGCTATCTTTGTTGTTCATATTAAATATTTTTTCTGTATGTATTTGTTGTGTACTTGTGTTTCATGTCTTAAATATTTTTTAAATAAGTTCTTGTGTTAGTATTATGTACTTGTGGTTCTTTTATCTATGTTTAAAATAATTACGTGCAAAAAAAAATTCACGTCTACTGTGCTTTAATAATTGTGGACTATTTCTATTACTCTCTCCCCAATTTTCTTTTGCCGGCCTTCTATATACTTGTGTTTCTTTTATCTATGTATTTTTAAAATACTTACGTGCAAAGAATTTCCCTTCTCCTCTTCTTTAATAATTTGTGGATTACTGTTTTCTATTTCTCTGTGTTCCCAATTTTTTGTCGGTCTTCACAATTCACAATTTCTTATTTTTACACGATCACATTATTTTGTTAATGTAAATTATCGATTTTTTGTTTTTAATGTCTCTGTTTTTGTTACGTACTTCTGTGGATTTTGTTTTCTCTAAACTATTATTTATAGGAAAATAGTAAGATTTGTGCACGTTTTCTAGCAATTGTTTCTTATTGTTTTAGATGGATTTAACAAAAATAAATGCCGTTTCTTTGGTTGCAGACCGTAAACCAATAATTAAATTAAACGAACTACCAATAAACGAGCCACAAAAAGTAATAGACGCCAAGCTGGTGAAAAATAAATTTGACCAAGTAGTTTTGCTGGAACTGGAGGAGAACGTTGTGTTCCTGCCAAATAGAGTCACAAACGTATATACTCCATTCATCTCTGACTTTGCAACTAAGAAGTATTCCATTATATTTCGAGGACTGATCGATACCGGATACCACCGCCCATCAGCAAAATTTGAGATAATAGACAACTAGCTATTAGAATAAAGGAAAAAGGGTAAGTGATCTTGTTCTTTCTTGTATCTTTTGTGTTTGAGTAGCCATGCAACATAAACAAGTGATCAAACAGTCTGATGATTTGCTTCACATTATTAAAACGCTTCGTAAAATAATGTTTGACAAATTCACTGATAGGGACCGTAAAGTGTGGACAAGACGTGTAAATAGTCAAATTTGGAGATGCAATAAAGTTATTAAAAACAATAAGCTACCCATTGGAACAGTTAGAAAATTGCAAACTAACATAGGTCATTTTAAGCATTTTAGACAAATTATTTTAAATTTCAATAATAAACATGTTGGGATGGGGTTTAGTTCAAAATTACGCAATAGAGTTAAATGGGAAAATGTTATGTCGTGTTTTGCCAGTCGAATTAAAACCGGTGTAATAGTAAATTTAACTCATAAGGACATTGGCCAATTTTTAGAGGATGCTTATACTGCTGACATCCCATTCCCAATTTTCTTTTCGTCTTCATTCCACCGGTTACAAGTAAGGCAGCAGTTTTTTCACCAAAGCTAGCGTCTTTCGACTTGAATCGCTCCCAGGCTCTATTTTCCAATTCTTTATCGGCCTTGTGACGTTCTTCGAGAGATGAATGCTGCGAGTAAGCGATATCGTGTTGTTTACAAGCTGCGTCTAATGGATTAATACCTGGATCTCCACGTGCAAGACGTTTTTGTAGTTTTGTTCCAGCTATAAAGAACGTATTTTTTTTTACTTATAAAACACAACAAAATTGTCGCAAAGTTACTTACGTCCACAGTACTGATAACCGCCAGGAATATGTAGCTCAAATGGCAGTTTATTAATTAAAGAGTTCACGAGACCTCCTCCTTCGACGACCAACATTGGACTGATGCCATGCAAGTGATGACATCTATAATATATTGCCGTACTTATGTACTACACTTGCCACACGATGAAGATCGTTCAACAAGAGCAGACGTTGCCAATTGATAATCTGGACATTGTCCAGAAAGTGACAGTCAGTAAACATGGTAAATTGCTACCAAACTCATTTAGAGCCATTATTTGCGGTCCAAGTGGGTGCGGAAAAACGAATGTCATGCTATCACTATTATTTAATCCGAATGGCGCCAAATTCAAAAATGTCTATGTTTATTCGAAATCCCTTTTTCAACCGAAATACCAACTACTGCAAGATGTAATAGCCCAAGTCAAAGGTGTTGGGTACTTTCCATTCAAAGACAATGAAGAAATTATCAGTCCAGATGAAGCACAACCAAACTCAATTTTTTTATTTGACGATGTTGCATGTGATGGCCAACAGAAGATTCGCGAGTATTATTCCATGTGCAGACATAAAAATATCGATGCCGCTTATTTATGTCAAACATATTCAAAAATACCGAAGCAGCTAATAAGAGACAATTGTAACATGATTGTATTATTCAAGCAGGACGAGATAAATTTGAAGCATATATTTGATGAACACGTATCGCCAGACATGTCGTTTGATGAATTTAAAAAAATGTGTTCAGAATGTTGGACGACAGACCGCTATGGTACTTTGGTCATTATGAAAGATTTTCCCCTTAACAATGGCCGATACCGCAAAGGATTTGATAAATATATAAAATTGTAAGTTGATGTATTGTTTAGTTGTCAACAAAATGTCTTATGATGCGGTCGCCATTGCCATGCGCAAGAAGAAAGTTGCCGAATTGGCTAGATCAATTCGCAAAAAATATTTGGCATTGAAATTAGGCAAGACAGAACAAGATGAGTCACTAAATAAACTTTTTAAACCAATCTCGAAACCACTCAAGAATATTGCGCAATCATCAAAAACGTTGCATCATGCTATCGATAACAAGTTTAGACAAGTTAAAAAAGAAGAAGAAGAGGTGAAAAAGGAACAAGTAGGACTAAAAAAAGAGCCAGATAGAGAGGAAAATCCTACACCACCATTATCATTTATAAGTGATGGAGATGTGTTTGAAAACAACGATAAAGAAGATGAAGAATACGAAGATAACATAGAAACAAACCAATCGCAAGATGAAGTATCCGAACAAGTATTTCAAGATTACCTAGACCAATATCATTCTCTAATTCAACCTTACGTGATAAATCACGGGATATCTTCAGATCAAATAGATAAGGTATACGGTCCAACCTATGATAGCAAAACGGCAAAATGGGCACTTGGTTCCACTGATATTAATTTCACTCGGGATGGTAGGATTGTAACGAAAGGAAAATATGTTAAAGGGACACGTGGACTATATGAGTTAATATTTTACAAAGACCCTGATCATTTTAAAGAAGAAGACGTTAAAGACTATATTTCATTGTTGGATATAACCGGCGCTCATAAAAGACGGGATGGTACACTAAAGGGAACCCACGGCTACAAGTGGAAGGAAATTATTAAACCTAATCTTCCATCATTAATACCTCAACGTCGTCATACAGAAACTAGTAGAGGAGATGTCGGTTCTGGATTACCTACGCATTTGACATACAATGATTTGCCTAGGGAATATATTTACTGGGACGACCCAAATGAATTGGTGGATCGTCTTCAACTCTTGGTGGCTTCGAAAGACGCCGGCAACACATCTCTCGACAACGAAATTGTAGCCATCATCAATGAACTAAAAGAAGCTAATATAATAGAGTAACTGGGAATGACAATATCATTTCCATTATGAGTGTCGACAAATTCGGTCATCATTCTCGTGGTGGTGGTGGTAGCGCTCAAAAGGTGACGCGAGTTACATTTCCACATACTTCTGACGGAAATATTAATGCCGAAAATGTGAAAATTTGCAATGTCAAGGATCCATCAGAAAATGGTGATGCTGCAACGAAAAAATACGTCGATGCACAAATAAATGAGTTGCGTAACATACAGTCACCATTAATTCAAACACATGGTGAGTTGTTGCAGCAAAAAACTGGGGAGATAGAAGGTTTAGCCATCGGACTAAATGAAGTAAGAGAAGAGCTTCATAAAACTACAGTTCCACTTCTCGAGCAGAAGTTGCAGAAAATAATGAAAAATGATTTGAATACACTAAAAAAGGACACGGAGAATAATGTAAATAAGTTGTTGCAGCAAAAAACTAATGATATAAAGAATTTAACCATGGAACTAAACGAAGTAAGAAAAGAGCTTCATAAAACCACAGTTCCACTTCTCGAGCAAAAGTTGCAAAAAATATTCAAAGATGATTTGAATACACTAAAAAAGGATACGGATAAGAATATAAAATCGGCTGCAGAAACCATTGCACATCATGCGATATACGATATGAAGATGGAAAAGAAGATAAAAGAAATGAACGCGGCATTACAGGATGTAGTAGACAACCTTCATTCGATGAATATAGATACCCGCCTAACAGCAATTGAAAGTCGTTTATAAAAATGTCTAAAGAAAAGGAACAGGTGGTGTATGAGTTGCATAAACCATCACGAAAAAACTATCCTCGTCGACGAACAATAATCAAAGGAATCGATGACTTGTGGCAGATGGATTTGGCTGAAATGCGTCCTTATGCGCACCAAAATAAAAATTACAAACTAATACTAGTTGTAATTGATTGTTTTTCAAAATTTGTTTGGACACGTCCTCTAAAGAACAAAACAGGTGAGGAAATTACTCGCGCATTTTCGGATATTCTCGCCCGTACTCAAAGAGTTCCGAAAAACCTACAATCTGATCAGGGAACCGAATTTTACAACAGAAAATTTCAAAATTTAATGAAAAAACACGAAATTAATCATTACAGCACATACACGGTTAAGAAGGCTGCCATTTGTGAAAGAGTTATTAGAACGTTGAAAGCAAAGTTGTACAAGTATTTTAGTTTACATGGATCATACAAATGGCTAGATGCACTACCTACAGTCACTGAGGAATACAACAATACAAAGCACAGTAAAACAGGATACAAGCCATCTCATGTCAACAAATCCAATGAAAAAGCCATTTTAAACAAAAATTATAGTCATTTAAAGATTGCCGGTCCACGGAGATTTAAAGTTGGCGACATTGTACGTATATCAAAGGCAAAACATTTCTTTGAAAAGGCCTACACGCCCAATTGGACTACAGAATTATTTAGAATTGTACAAGTTAAGATAACGAATCCTATAACGTATTTGCTCGAAGACATGCAAGGTACACCGATTAGCGGCGGGTTTTACGAAGAAGAATTACAGAAAACAAAAAATCCCGACATTTACTTGGTTGAAAAAGTACTTAGACGAAAAGGCAATAAAATGTATGTTAAATGGTTAGGATTGGATAGCAAACACAACAGCTGGATTACTAGTTCAGATGTAGTTTAAGGATCTATATTTCGATACGCCGCGTAGACATACATTTTTTAGAAAATGCTGACAATTACACGCAAAGAGTGGGGGATTGAAAAAGTATAAATTCTCTCAGCAACCATCCGTCACATTCAGTTTGAGTTTCTCCAACCGACTTGTGTATTCAGTTGCAACAGCAGTACTATGACTTCTCAAGATAGCGGATACGAAAGTGAAGAGACAATTATCTACGACGCTGAATTAGATCGAGTACTGGAAAAATATGAAGAAGCTGCCAAAGATGAACCATATTATTTATTGGAAACTACCTATCCAATAGGATGTTTTCACATAAAAATTGGCCTATCTCCAGCTCGACAGTTTTCTCCATCCATTATTCTGTACCAACATGGTAAATTTACAAGAATCAGTTTAAACACATTCGAGTGGACTACCCTAATTGAGATGTTTATACAAATTATGGAAGAATTTTTCATACCACCTTTGCCGACCTATGCCGATGAGTATGATCCAATCGAATTTGAGTGTGGTGATTTCTGCAAACTAAGACAATTGGTAATGGAAAATGTAAAGTTCCTGACTATCGAGAAACACGGAATCGAATATTATTTATGTGAAGATGATGTAAGCCAGATCCTGAGAGCAAACATTGATTTAGTGTCTCAACGAGTGTCGTTATTGGACAATTTACAGTTTTTTTCGTATTATAGAAATGTTGTATACTTTATTCAGCAAAATTGTCATAAGAGTAACAGTTTATATAGTCGACTTCACGCTTTAACTGCGTTTTGTGAAATTTCTCCAGATACTTTGTTAAGTCAAGCTTTGAATGAATATGTATGGTATTATAGCAATAAAGTTGTAAATGATTTGGATAGTTGTGAATAAATAATATTAATAAATATGTTGTCTTTTATTTTTACCTAATATAAATAAAACAAACAAAAATTAAGATTAAACAATTTTATTAATAAAAATTACATTATACAATGGATAATATTTTTTATATACAATTTACAAAAACTTTGCGATAAGTGATCTTTTCTTTTTTTTTTAAGTAACCATATACTGCGCAAAAAGAAGAAAATTATTTATGCATTGAGCATCTACATTGAAAGGACCAAGTTGTATCAAACAAGACGTGATCAAACGAATTTTGACACCAATTATCTGTTAAATCATACAAATATTTTATTTCATATTCATGATATTCATTCCAATTAAGAACCTGTTCATAACCATAACATTTATTTTTTGATTTAAGTACGTTTCGGAAAAGTTTGAAACAGCTAAAACAAAAGTTTAAAGCAATAGCATCTGCTACAAATGCAGAAAAACAAACACAATACATATTAAGTTCTTTCTCTTTATAATAATTTGACTCACAAAGATGATTTCTTTCTGCTTCGTTTTCACGTTTTGTTTGTTCAAAATCTATTTGATCACATATTTGTATTTTATGCAAATAATCAGTTTCATATAATTTTCGAAAGCGATAAATACTATAATTATTACAAATTTCTACAGTAAGGCTCCACGGCAGTGGTGACATCTCAACAAATTCAGTTATGTTCAAGATATTTTCACAAATAGTTTTTATAGATTGTGTGCGTAATGTTGTTACCATCTTTTCTTTTGCTGTATTTCTGCAACAACAACAACAAATAAATGTTTAGTGATGACACTGCCGTTTTATGTATTATAATGCCCCCACGGAAGCGTATTAAATGATTTTGGTATTAAGTACCGCTTGTCGTCATAAGGACTTAGAGCCGTTTTGGATTGTTCGATGCTAAATACTGAATGTTGATATGACCGAATACATCTTTGGCTTGCGTTTTGAATTTTGAATTCTTTAAGACATTTTTCATAGTCTTCGTACGTAATTTTATTTCGAACGACATTATATTTCACTCCTTTTGCCTTTTTGGTTATTCCCAAATTGCTTACGTCGCTTTCAATTCTCTCTTTGTTTAGTTGTTTTCGTTCCAGGCGTTGTCTTTCTTTTTCCCTCTCCACGTCTGTTATTTGCATTTTAAATGTGTACATTTTTGATCTTAGCCCAATAAAATGTGTAATTATTTTCCCATTTGCCTCATCCTTCATTAATCCAGGGATTTTTTTATTTAATCGTTCTATGTCATATGGGTTATTTTCGGCGTAGTCGGAGGTATCGAATTTGCTTGGATATGCTTTTAAAACCTCTCTATATGCATCTGAACATTGCAGTTCATAAATAAAGCTGTCTGTGTCCATGTACAGCAATGAACAGTTTTCTTCTCCCATCGTTGGAAGCATAAAGTTATAATGAAAATCGTACATACATAATTTGGATATATCAAGGATTGCTGCGCCTATATACAGGGGTTTATTAAAGCATACTTCTGATTTTTTCAG
This sequence comes from Diabrotica virgifera virgifera, assembly GCF_917563875.1. Classification (NCBI taxonomy): domain Eukaryota; kingdom Metazoa; phylum Arthropoda; class Insecta; order Coleoptera; family Chrysomelidae; genus Diabrotica; species Diabrotica virgifera. Next base: position 121,467,215 of record NC_065447.1, read on the forward strand.
TTCGATAGCCACCAAATTCTCATGAAAGATCGTTCGACTATGAAATCGACTACTTGCAATCAAATTTTTAGCTCCGTACCTTCCATGCCATTTTTTACATAATTTTACGATACGATGACGTCTTATGTTCTCCATTGTCTTACCGAACACAGCATTATTCATTAATTTAAAGAGATTTTTTTCGAAGCTACTTGTGGCTGCTGTTCGTAAGTTGGTATTTAACTCAATATATGGTCGCAGCCACGCAGATTGTTTAAATTTCAACACTCTGTGTATCTTTGTTAAAATTAAACCGTTCTCTAATGCCTGTTTAAGATTTCTATAATGAATAATATATTTTGTTTTGTGATATAAGGTTGGTATTAACTTTGGCAATTTTGAACCGGGCGGAATGCGGTGTTCGGCAGCAAATGGAAAATCTTTGTGTTTATCATGCAATTCGCGTGGATACTCCAAGTCAACTTGGAAAAAATAGCCCTCTTTCGCATCATTTGGTATTGACATAATATCAATATGACCTTCGGGAAGATTAGTGGATTTTGATGCAACACCAAATTTGGTACCATCTTCAATCCATTTGAATCCTCCTATTGGTAAAGCCTCACTCATGGCCCAGCCATACAGATTATTCACGTCTAAATACATGATGTATTTAGAGGGTTGTGTGGGGTCATACGTCGACATGTATTTGTTGTTGGCCTCCGAATACCTGTTGCTGCAAACAGATATTCCGCCTCTTATGGCTTTTTCCATGAACAAAATCATATCCACATCTTTTAGCAATTCTAATTTACATTTTGTGTATCTCAGCATACAATCCCACGTGTATCCTGGCATGGTATAATACCAAGCAGGATCTAGTTTATACGTGTCTCGACATTTTTGTCGAAACTGCTCAAACACATCAGCCAGCAGCAGAATATCTGTTTTCAAATACAAATCGCTGTATTCACCCAAATTTTTACAATTAAATTTATTCCAAACATTCTGCGCATGAGCATACTTCTCTTCACTAATATATTCATTATTTAGCTTATTATAAAAATGCCTAATGTTGGGTAAAGAAGTTTCATCTAATTTTTCCACGCTATCGATATAATCGTAACAAAATACTCCTTTACAAGTTAACAAATTGAATGTATCATCATCTAAATTACTAAATTCTCGTTTTAAAATCTTCTTTTCCGATGTGTCTAAAATTGATGCTAATTCGTCGAGTGAAGCTCCCATAAATCTTAGTGAATCAATAAATCGTAATTTAATTTGATGTTCGTCAGAGTGTAATGTAAATGAAATATATTTTTCTTTATTAATTGGAAGTAGACTCAAGTGCCCATGTTTGCATAAATCAATAATCATAAAATGCGAATCGTAACCACTAAAATTGTGAAAAACCACGGGAACAACAAATAATTTTTTAAAGTTCAAATTACATGCTTGGTGTGCAAATCCACGTACCTCTCCGGTAAAATGGTTGTGATCTACTACAATTGTATCTGTAGCCAAAAAGCGTTTCTCACAAATATGACAAACAGTCGCTCCATTTGTATTAGTCTTTTCGGCTATAGGTATAATTGTTTTCAACTTGGAATTTACAAATTTGGAAATTTCAGCCATTTCTTTTGCAAACCACTCCATGCAATTTTCACCTCTATAGCTCTTAAAATAAGATAAACTGTCATCGTAAGCACATTTAAAATAATAACCTGCACTAAAAGGTACATGTTTCTGATATTTTGCTGTTTTACTCAATTTGACATTGGAATCCGTAAAATTATGTAATTGGCATTCAAAATCGGCATAAACTATAAACGGAGTTGTTTGTTTGTACGTAAAATTGCGAAAACCCACATGATCATATTTAGGAACAGTCATTTTGCATTTATTCATATCCGAACACATTTCTTCATGCTCTGCTAGTTTGATTTCACTGCTAAAGTGGTTTAAACAACGATCGCAAATATATTTTTTACTTTTGCTCTTATTCACTTGTGACTGTACTAATTTTCCCAAATCTTTAATCCAACAATAATGAAAACGTATTTCCGTCTGATCGTCATCTTCTGGAGGAGCATCGTAATCATTTAATTTTGGAAAATATTTATCTTGCACAAGAAGCAAATTAACATGCTTTTCCAACTTTGTTGGTGTCAGTCTGGCAGGTACTACTTCGTAAAATTGTTTGTCCTTAACTATATTTAATTCTAATACGAAAACATTGACTGATATGGCGTTTAGTTTTTCGAATTTTGAAATTTGATTTAATGGCATTGGGCTTTCTAATTTGTCCGTTTGAAAAATAGTAGAATAATGTGGATATTTGGATACTCTTTGAGCATCTTTGTTAGCAGGATACAAAGCACTAACTATTGACCAATAAAAGCATGCTTGATCAAAATTACGAACATTGATACAAGCCTTTTTATTACTAATCTCTTTTGGCAAGTCAATGAAGGACGAACCGTTTCCTATGTCCACTCTATTAATATTAACCTCTAATGAAATTACTTTAGACAGCGCGGCTCCTGAATCTTTTTCTGCAAATTCGGACAGCTTTGTATAAATTTTATCTTTAACATTTTCACGAAACCAAAGATGTAAATCGGTCGATGTATCTATAATAGCATTTTTCGTATTAAAATATTTTAAATCTACACTTTCACTATCACTTGATTTTTTAATGAACTCCCCGCAAAATGCAGTATTGACTTTAAGTATTCTATGTGTTTTCAAAATAATTTTAATTTTGTTGCTAAAAACAGTATAAGCATCCTCTAAAAATTGGCCAATGTCCTTATGAGTTAAATTTACTATTACACCGGTTTTAATTCGACTGGCAAAACACGACATAACATTTTCCCATTTAACTCTATTGCGTAATTTTGAACTAAACCCCATCCCAACATGTTTATTATTGAAATTTAAAATAATTTGTCTAAAATGCTTAAAATGACCTATGTTAGTTTGCAATTTTCTAACTGTTCCAATGGGTAGCTTATTGTTTTTAATAACTTTATTGCATCTCCAAATTTGACTATTTACACGTCTTGTCCACACTTTACGGTCCCTATCAGTGAATTTGTCAAACATTATTTTACGAAGCGTTTTAATAATGTGAAGCAAATCATCAGACTGTTTGATCACTTGTTTATGTTGCATGGCTACTCAAACACAAAAGATACAAGAAAGAACAAGATCACTTACCCTTTTTCCTTTATTCTAATAGCTAGTTGTCTATTATCTCAAATTTTGCTGATGGGCGGTGGTATCCGGTATCGATCAGTCCTCGAAATATAATGGAATACTTCTTAGTTGCAAAGTCAGAGATGAATGGAGTATATACGTTTGTGACTCTATTTGGCAGGAACACAACGTTCTCCTCCAGTTCCAGCAAAACTACTTGGCCAAATTTATTTTTCACCAGCTTGGCGTCTATTACTTTTTGTGGCTCGTTTATTGGTAGTTCGTTTAATTTAATTATTGGTTTACGGTCTGCAACCAAAGAAACGGCATTTATTTTTGTTAAATCCATCTAAAACAATAAGAAACAATTGCTAGAAAACGTGCACAAATCTTACTATTTTCCTATAAATAATAGTTTAGAGAAAACAAAATCCACAGAAGTACGTAACAAAAACAGAGACATTAAAAACAAAAAATCGATAATTTACATTAACAAAATAATGTGATCGTGTAAAAATAAGAAATTGTGAATTGTGAAGACCGACAAAAAATTGGGAACACAGAGAAATAGAAAACAGTAATCCACAAATTATTAAAGAAGAGGAGAAGGGAAATTCTTTGCACGTAAGTATTTTAAAAATACATAGATAAAAGAAACACAAGTATATAGAAGGCCGGCAAAAGAAAATTGGGGAGAGAGTAATAGAAATAGTCCACAATTATTAAAGCACAGTAGACGTGAATTTTTTTTGCACGTAATTATTTTAAACATAGATAAAAGAACCACAAGTACATAATACTAACACAAGAACTTATTTAAAAAATATTTAAGACATGAAACACAAGTACACAACAAATACATACAGAAAAAATATTTAATATGAACAACAAAGATAGCTTACCTTGATTCAGTATTTATCACTGCACTGCGAACTAACTAGCGACACGTTCAGAAACTGTGGTTCGGACACAATTGGTGTACTTTATGCCTGTCGGAAACTCAATGAACTGGCTATCCCCCGATTTCTATTTATATAGTAGGTTAATCTGATGACGCATTAAAATTTACATGTATGTACTTGCAGGATTCTTTGAAACGGCATGTGCATATTATTGCTAGAGTTTGCGGTTTTGATTTCCGTTATTAACGCGTCGGGTAGAATGTGCTGTGTCATAATAATGAAATCGTATACTAAAAAATATAATTGATGCTTTTTTTTTTGCGGTCATTGCCATATTATACATTCTTATTTATTTTGCAATATCAGGTTAAAATGCAATATTAGACATGTGAATATTATTTATATAAGTTGCAGTTTTAATTTCCGTTTTAACGAGTCGTGTAAAATTTGCAAGGTGTTTCTGGCGATGTTGCAAAAAATATAATCGTTGCTTTTTTGCGGTCATTGCCCTACATTCTTACTATTGCAATATCATGTTACAGGTGTAATATGAGATTGGGAATGTGCCTTGCTTCCGCTGACACATTCGTTTTGTGTGACTAATGAAATTCTATTTAATACTTAGTATTAGATGTGAATTTTATGAATAATAAACTCGTATTTAATTTCTTCTTCTTCTTTGTGTCAAGCCATCTGTCAATTCTTCTTCTTTTCGGTGTGTCACTTCTTCTTCTGTTTTCCGGTTTGTCAATTCTTCATTGTGCTGTGCCATTGTTACTTCTTCTTCTTCTTTTCGTTTGTCTTGTTGCTATCAATTCTTCTTCTTTTCGGTTTGTTAATTCTACTTTGGGTCGAGCCATCGTCACTTCTTCTTTTCGTTTGTCACGTCACCTTCTTCTTCTTCTTCTTTTCCGCAGCCGTCAATTCTTCTTCTTTCCGGTTTGTCAATTCTTCTTCATTTTGTTAAGACATTGTCACTTCTTCTTTTAGTTGTCATGTTGCTGTCAATTCTTCTTCTTCTTTTCGTTTGTCATGTCAACTCTTTTTCTTTTCCGCAGCCGTCAATTCTTCTTCTTCTTTCCGGTTTGTCAATTCTTCTTCATTTTGTTAAGCCATTGTCACTTCTTCTGTTAGTTGTCATGTTGCTGTCAATTCTTCTTCTTTTCGTTTGTCATGTCAACTTCTTCTTTTCAGTTTGTCATGTTGCTGTCAATTCTTCCTCTTCTTTTAGTTTGTCATGATGCTGTCAATTCTTCTTCTTATTTATTTCGTTTGTCACGTCATACGTCAAATGTCACGTTCTGTTAGGCACTATACGGAAAAGAAGAATTGACAGTTAATATTGAACGTTGACAGAAGAAGAATTGACAGTTGGCTTCTGTGTCGCCGCCGCTTTCATTTGACACCCCATACGTCAAAATCGGACCAATAGCAACGAAGATATGCTGTAATGCCCTTTTGACACTGCCGCCATCTTTGTTTTTTGTCTCAACTTATTCGTTATCCCCTCCCCGTTCCAACGAGCCCTCTTACGTCACAATCGGACCAATAGAAACGAAGATATGACGTAATGCCCTTTTGGCATATTCTGATGCGCACGCCACATACTGCGTTCAACCCCCTTTTTCATCCCCTTTCCAACGATACGTCACACGTCATCCTACGTTAAGCCGTTTGGCATTTATTAATATTTAAGGGTTGCGATTTAGGGGTTGCGCCAGAAACCGCTTTGCCTATCTACTTATTCTGTTTCCAATTTCATCTTCTTGTATACCTTTGTTGTTTAACATTATTCCCAAATACTTAAAGAGGTCTACTTGCTCGATTTTTTCCCTTCGATTTCAACATTTACAGTTGCTTACAGTTACAATGTCAGTTTATTGGTTGAATAACTTTATTCATAGAATAAACTACTATTTGTCGTTGGTGAAACTTACTGTTAATTAATTAATTTTAATTAATATGTAATTAGAATACAATTTATAATTTTAGCAAGCAAACGAAAACTTTGTGATCTGTATGAAGACATTTCGTCTCTTACAACAACAAAAAAAAATAAAATGAAGCTAAAGGAGGACTATATAAAGGAGCAACAGACAAATAAAGAAGACATATATATAAAACTGAAAAAGAAATAAAAGAACTGAAATTAAAAAACGACAAAACTTTATTTGAGCTAGATGAAGCAATAAAGAAAGAAGCTTTAGAAGTAGTGAAATTAGAAAAAAAGATTAAACAAGTTGAACTGGCAACCAAATTGGAAGACTACAGACTTCGTTTTGGAAAAGAATTTGATGTTTAATTTTATATTTTTCCTATAGTCGATTTGCTAATCTGAGACACAACTGTTTACACTACAATCACAATAAAGGTGCACTAGAAATAAACAAGCACAAGGAACACTCCCAAATCATGATTTGGGAGTGCTCCTCGAACATTCAACGTGTCTTGGTTTGTTTATTTCTGTATAGTGCATTTTTATTGTGTTTGTAGTGTAGACAGTTGTGTCTCAGATTAGCGAATCAACTATATTATTTTTGTTTAATAAATAAATTTAACCATTTAATACCTCATTTTATTTCTTATTTAGTGGGGTTTAAGCACAATGTCATGCATATTTTCATTATAAAATTCACATAATTCTTTAAGAAATTTATTTTACAAACTTTTTATTAATATCACTGTTAACAAATAATAAGATTGTTTTTAATTAAAAATATGTTGGATTAAATGTCTTCTAACAACATTTTCTGCATTGCCTCCTACAGGAATTTCATTTTCAATGATTTCTTCAAGAGCTTCTTCCTCCCATTCATCTCCTTCTGCAATAGCAATATTATGTAACAGATGTTGCAACAATGACTCTGCCTACATTATTAAGATCGATTTGCATTCCTGTAGCTAAAACTGGAAATCTTCTTTTTAGAACACCATTCAACCTTTCTATAACATTTCTGGTTTTTATGTGGGCATTTTGGTAGCGTTCTTCAGCTTCAGAATTAGTTTGACTAAGTGGAGTCAATAAAAAATTTGTGCAGGTGTAACCACTATCACCAAGTAAATAGCAATTTGGATATTCACCAGCTTCAAATTGGGCTCTCAATAAACTTGAGTTATATATGGTACTATCATGTACACTACCTGGCCATCTAGCAACTACGTCCATGATACATAACTTGGAATCACAAACAATTTGTACATTCATGGAGAACCACCCCTTTCTGTTACGATAGAGTTCCGAGTTTTCTCCACCAGGAGAATTAATTCGTATGTGTGTACAATCTATAGCTCCTATTACTCCTGGAAAGTTTGCCACTGCATAAAATCCTTGCTTTGCCATAGTTACATCTCTGGGATTTTTTGGCATAGTTATATACTCTTCACGAAGAAGTGCTATATGATGACCCACTCGATGCACAATTCTACAGACTGTACTTTTATGTATCTCTACAAGATCACCAATAACTTGTTGAAAGCAACCAGTTGCATAATACCGTAAGGTTATTAAAATTTGTGTTAATGGAGACACCGGATTATTCCTTTCTGTCCTATAACCTAAATGTTCATGAAACCGTTCTAAGAGGATCAACACTGTTTTCTTGCTTAGTCGATATCTAAAAATAATTAAAATGCATTTCTAGTCATTCAAATAAATAATGGTATACATTACCTTTCTTTAAATTCATCTTCATTATACTTGTTATACAAATCATTGCGATCTCTTACAGACCTTATATTTGGTAGCATATGCATTATATCTTCCAAATCGTCAGAAGATGAACTCGACGACGACGATGATGATAAATCCATTTTTATAAATTTTAATTTATAATCTATGATGATACTATGATAAATAATTTATTAATAATTATAAAATAAGAACACTTTAACAACATAACCACAATAAACGTCAAACGTCAGGTAAAAAACAGTCGATTTTTTAAATAACCGCAGAAAATCGGATGGTTAATTTTGACACATCAAAAACTGTTGGTTTTAATCGAGTAATGGTCGGTGCAACGCATTTTGAAATAAACGGGCAATCCAAATCAAAAAATCAATCGTTTATTTGTTGGTGCAACTGGCTATTAGTGTTGTTAATTAACGTATCAGTGATTTTTTCAAAAAAAGGAGCTATCTCAGACCCCAAGGGTCGTACGACCCAAAATTTTTTTTAGAAGTTGTGTATTTTAACCAGCTTTCCGTATTTTTTATTGCCATTTAATTTGATCTAATTTCTACGCAATTATTGTAATTGTTTATAAGCTTAAAAACTGCTATTTATTAACAAATAATTTTGTGTACGTATATATAATTTTTTTTTACTTTTTTTTTCATAGGCTGTTAGTATACATCTTAACGAAGGAAATGAGCTCCGGATTATTGAGATACATTCAGCTATATTAACTGGACCTAGTGATGTTGAAAAAGTAACTATTCGTTACAAAGTACTCGTTACTTACGAATACCGAAAGTAACGATTACTATACACCGAGGCAAATCGTTTCTTTGATTACTTTGATTACTCTGATTACTTCGTTACTTCGTTCCAATCGTATCAGAGCGTGTAACGACTATTGTACATACTTTGCTTACTCTGGTTACTTCGTATCAATCGTATTAGAGCGAGTAACGACTATTGTATCTACTTTGATTACTCTGATTACTTCGTTACTTCGTACCAATCGTATCAGAGCGAGTAACGACTATTGTATCTACAACCAGTACACTTGATTACTTTCTATACAAAAATACCAATCGTATCCCAGCGAGTAACGGACGGGACCGGTATTTTACGAGTGTTATCGAATATCGTTATCGGTATGAAGCGTTTTAAGGGTGTGACGGAATACCTATACAAAATACTTACCTACTGAGAAATACGATACTCGATATGATTTGATTAAGGGCACTCAAATACAAAAGTAACAAAAGTAAATCATAGTAATCAAAGTAACGAATACTGTAAATGATTACTTGTTATATCGGAATACCTATACAAAATACCAACCTACTGAGAAAAACGATTTTAGATATGATTACTGGTACTCAAATACAAAAGTAACAAAACTAATCATAGTAATCAAAGTAACGAATACTGTAAATGATTACTTCTTGTTATATCGGAATACCTATACAAAATATCTATCTGCCGAGAAATACGATTTTCGATATGATTACCGGTACTCAAATACAAAAGTAATCAAAGTAACGAATACTGTAAATGATTACTTTATACGAAAGTAACGATTTGTAACGATTACTCGAAAGTAACTATATTCAACATCACTAACTGGACCAGCCTCAGAAATTAGCTCGTTTTTCAAAAAAATTTATAAACAAATTCAATTTTGCGAAAACTATTAAACAGATCTGGACCATTTTTTGCACACCATTCAAACACCATAATGCCCTCAATTTTAGTTATATTAAAACATATTCTAATAAACAATAAAATTGTTATTAACAATATTCAAAAACAGTGATTTTGTCTTCCGTTTTGCAATAACTTTTTTGTTTATTAACCGATTTTCATTTAGCGTATCTTTTTTTTCTGAAAAAGTTATCTGTGGACGTCAAATTTCTAAATAAACAAGTTTTTAAGTTATGAGCAAAAAACTAAGTTTGACGTTTTGATTGTTTATTTAAAAAATGTTCCACTAAAAAATTGATGAATCCCAAGATGGTAGTCTTTTTGTAATATCTCATACTCAGTGTTCCCAGATGACTTTTTTGAGGATCAGGAGGTGTCGCCACGAACGATCAGGAGATTTCAGGAGACTCGCTCGCCTCAAAAATTGGTAGAATTCTGTAGTTTCAGTCTTTACGTTTATAGATAGGCAACTAGATGTCGCCACGAAAAATCAGTAGAATCAGTTGGTGGACGCCTCCAATCAGCAAGGAGGGGGGTATTTTTTACGTTTATACTTATACATAGGTACAATACACAGAAAATAGCTGATTAAGTTCCATCTGTTGACTTTTGGGGGAAATGCAACTTTATAAAATCTGTAAGGGACGGCTGTGGCAACGCTAGATGGCGGCTAAAGCATAAAAATAAAAAAAATAAAATAGGATAAAATTCTGAAAAATTCAAACTCCATACAAAACCGTTCTTGAATCGTTACACGCATGCGCAATGACGAATAATGCTGCGCAGTAACACATTTTTCGTTACTGCGCATCCTCGTAATCGTTCAAGAACGGTTTTGTATCGAGTTGGAACAAAACCAGATGATTTTCAGAATTTCATCACTTCATCAGGAGGTTTAAGGACGCCATCAGTAGATCAGTAGGCGAGGGTCGCCATCAGTAGGTCTCCTGAAATTTCAGGAGGTCTGAGAACACTGCTCATACTACACATTTCAACTGTCAAACTTCGTTTTTTCCGTTATGTCTAGAAAAAACCTAACTTGATTGGCCTATTGTGTCCGTTTGGTACGGTACACTTCTTCTGCTCCCTTATACCTACTCTCATTCGGTACCTGCGGGAGTCTTTTGTTTTGTTGGGACGAGGTTAGTCACTCTTCGCCATAGAGAAATAACAACAAGGAGAGTGCTTGGTTGCATACATTTGATTGTCACACTAGACGCTAGCGACTCGATGAACTACTTACCGAACTACACGGCTAAAAGCGGGCGTGGCGGGATATTTAAAATTATTTTAGACTTCACTTAGCTATGAAGATCTATTTACAAAAACAAAATAACTGTATTTTTAAGTTTTCTTTAATGTTTTAGTGTAAAAATTTTTTCATAGAAATTATATTTTTACACAAAAAATATTAAAAATACAGTTATGTTGGTTTTGTAAATAGGTCTTCGTAAAACATGGGAATAAACACTGGGAAAAAAACTACACATTTTATTTTTATTAATCTTCACAGCGACCTCTTTATTCATCTTATATTTTACAAAATGCAGATATTACTAGTTTGATTAGTAGCCTAAAAATATCTAAAGAAAAATATTTTTTTTCAGAACTTTCAGAAAAATAGAAAATAATATAAACACTGGGAAAAAAACTACATATATTTTATTTTTATTAATCCTCACGGGGACCCCCCACTTACCGCATGCATGTATGGAGTGCTGATAAAACAAAATAAGAAAATCTATGCAGTAAAATTGTTTTGAAATAATGATGTAAAACACAGATCAACACAAAATGCATGCATGTCCCCGCTCTTTATTCTTTAATTATCTTATCCTTATTAGTAGCCTAAAAAAATCTTAAGAAAAAAAATTATACAATACAAACAGAACTTTACTAAAGCTAAAATAAAAGCCTTTAAAATATCAACTAACTGTTGTAGTTCCCTCAGAACTTTTTAGAAAAATAGGATAAAATATATAAACACTGACAAAACAACTTCATACATTTTATTTTTATTAATCCTCACGGGGACCCCCCACTTACCGCATGCATGTATGGAGTGCTGATAAAACAAAATAGGGAAATCTATGCAGTAAAATTGTTTTGAAATAATGATGTAAAACACAGATCAACACAAAATGCATGCATGTCCCCGCTCTTCTTTATTCTTTATTTATCTTATAGTTTACAAAATGCAGATACATATTTGATTAGTAGCCTAAAAATCTCTAAAGGAAAATATTATATAATACACTGAGAACTTTACTAAAGCTAAAATACAAACCTTTAAAATATCAACTTACAATAAATAAGTAAAATACTTTTAGGTGATAAACAAATCGAACAAACCTGCAATTTAAATAAATGTTTATAAGAGAAATCAAAATGTTTGCCATTAAAAATTGTTTAACTTTACACTATATAGTCCCCAGTACAAGGACCTAAAATTTCAGTGATACATATAAGTTTTAAACTTTGTGTTTGCATTCCTTGCGACATGTCCGACAAACTTTTCCTCTGTGAAATCTTTCAGAGTTGCTATGTTTTCGAACGCTTAGTTCTCAAAGATGTCACTTTTACGTTATTGTCTCTCAATACAAGTTTGGTTTATTTAAATACAATTATGGTCACAGAGGAAAAGTTTGTCGTACATGTAGCAAGGAATGCATACAAAGCTTGAAACTTATATTATAATATAATATATCAGTGATATATTATAGATATACTATACAGGGTGTCCCGAAAAGATTGGTCATAAATTATACCACAGATTTTGGGGCCAAAAATAGGTTGATTGAACCTCACTAACCTAAATACAATAGTGCACACAAAAAAAGTTATAGCCCTTTGAAGTTACAAAATGAGAATCGATTTTTTTTCATATATCGAAAACTCTTGAAGATTTTTTATTTAAAATAGACATGTGGCATTCTTGTGGCAGCAAAATCTTAAAAAAAAATTAAAGTGAAATTTGTGCAGCCCCTCAAAATTTTATGGGGGTTTTGTTCCCTTAAACCTCCCCAAACTTTTGTGTACGTTCCAATTTAATTATTATTGTGGCACCATTACTTAAACACAATGTTTTTAAAACTTTTTTGCGTCTTAGTAATTTTTCGGTAAGCCAGTGTTTATCGAGATATTTTGAATATTTGTGGAATCCACTACATATTTTGTATATGGTAAGTACGATTATAGAGACCTGTTAATAATCTGAAAATTTATTTATAATTTACATTTTTAGGTATATTTTGAAAAAGAAGCCACATCTCGATAAAAGGTGACTTATCAAAAAAGGACTAAGAGGCAAAAAAGTTTTAAAAACAGTTTGTTTAACTAACGGTACCACAATAATAGTTTAATTGGAACGTACACAAACATTTGGGGGGTTTAAAGGAACAAAACCCCCATAAAATTTTTATGTAAATATATTAAAAAAGAAGCCGTATCTCGATAAAAACTGGCTTATCAAAAAAATACTGGGAGGCAAAAAAGTTTTAGAAACGTTGTGTTTAACTAATAGCATAACAATAATGAATTAATTGGAACGTACAAAAAAGTTTAGGGGGGTTTAAGGGAACAAAAAAAACCCCCATAAAATTTTAATGGGGTGGACAAATTTTACTATAATTTTGTTTTAAGATATTCCTGCTATAAGAATGATACATGTCCATTTTCAATAAAAAAATCTCTAATAGTTTTCGATATATTGGAAAAAATCGATTTTCATTTTGTAATTTCAAAGGGCTGTAACTTTTTTTAAGAGCACATTTGTACTAAGGTAAGTTAGGTTTAATCGAACTATTTTTGACCCCAGAATGTGTGGTATAATTTATGACCATTCTTTTCGGGACACCCTGTATTATAGATATATTATATCAGTGAGATTTTAGGTCCTTGTACTGGGGACTACTATACTATGTTAGTTATACAGTGATGAGTGTGCTGGAGTGTGCACAAAAGATGGAAAACACATTCAAGTTGTGGGATAAAAAGAAATGAAACTAGGAGGTGTGAGATTTAGCAATAAAAACTTATAAATTTACATTCTACTTATTGTTTCCCACCTTTAGATGTATCAGACGAGTTTGGCAATTGCCACAATGACAGTGACAGTTTTAGTTGACATGCTCCTCTGATATGTCTAAAGGTGGAAAACAATAAATGGAATGTAAGTTTATAGGTGTTTATCGCTACATCTCCCACCTTCATTAGTTTCATTTCTTTTTATCTCAAACTGAATATGTTTTCCCTCTTTTGCATTATTTTGCCGATGATTAGCTTGCTCATCACTATATAAATGTGAATACAATATAATAAAATTTACCATTAACTATTTCACTGATCATTATTGTTATCAGATTTAGCCCTACAGCTCAGATTCCGTCTAAGGGAGGGATTATTAATTTTCTTATTAGTATTAATTTTCTTTTTTCGTAAATCATTTTTTTGCAAATCTTGAGAACTTCTATAAACATCATCATAATATTTCTTAATTATTAAGGATACAGACACATCTAGACAATAATTAAACACATAATCCAAATGTTGGTTACAAGTAAACCACTCCAGAGTTACATACTTTTTTATCAGAATTTTAATTTTTTTGACCAAATGGTTTATATGTCCATTAATGACTAATACCGCAATTACAATATCGTACATTTTGGCTAAATCTACTAGAAAATTTTTTGTAACATAATTTAAACTTAATTTATTATCACTATATTCTTTAAACATTGTAAATGTATGGTGTGGTTCCAAACAGTCAGATATGATATTAGCTGCACACACCTCACATTCTTTAATCGATTTAAGATTTTTTATTATAAACCCAGCAACATATGCTAATGTGTTACCTTCATGACCTGTAACATCTGTATCAGGTAATGGTAGAGCTAGATTTTCTATTTCATTCACATCTAAAACATCTAAATCAATAAAATCATTTTTGGTTATTGAACTTTCCAAAAAGTCTTGCAAATTATCAAGAATAGAGCCATCATCTGTTTCACAATTTTTATTAGAAGAAGGAGTAATTCAGTTATTAAGAACAGATGTTTTAAATGATGAAATAAACTGGTAGCAACTTGGATTTACATTTTCTGCTCCTAGATGGCGTATAGAGGCAAATGAGTTTTCCAAAGGATCTTGATTTAGAGCACGGGTTCTTAAAAACTTAAATCCCAAATCTTTACAAATATTCCACAACTCTTTTGTGGCTGCAATGGTTGTTAACCACCCTGACTTAAATGGCATTACCTTCTTTTTGACTTTTTCATCAATAAACATCCAGCTATTAATTTTAGGAAGAAGGCGATTCCACAGCACGGCATGAGGAGATCTATTAGACATACACCTACGATAATAAGGCTTGCCACATTCAGGCTTTGTTGTTCTGCCATTAAAGCTATCGAAAAGCTGATCTACATCATGCACAAATTCAGCAGTTTCGATAGCTTGAGAGGGTATATTATTATTTGGATTACTAACCATCTCTTCCAAAGTGGAAGCAACTGTATGACTGAGGGTCCGTGCGGCTACACACACTTTCATTTTTAAGCGACTATGAGTTTTGAGATGTAAATAAACCTCCCTTATCCGTCTTAATGCTTGAAAACGTTTTCTTTTGTCTATATTAAAACACTGTCTTATATGATCAATTTTGGCCATTTTTGTCTGATCAAACTGAATATGGTACTTTAAAAGAGCATTACGAGTTGACTTTAATAAATGTGGTGGGTCGAAAATTGTCAATATCTTATGATTATTGATGAAAAAGTGAGGCCCTGGTTCGTTATTTTCCCTACAAAGTAAGTTAATAGCAGCACGGTTTGTAGCACCTTGGTCACACACAGTACACAGTATTTTCAAACCGGTTTCTATTTCTACCTGACTAATCACTTGTGAAATTAAAACCTTCAAATCATGTGATTTTACAGAATGTTGTGTAAAAAAAAAGCTATTGGTTGTTTCCAACTTTTGTGCAGACCATTGAGCATAAAAACTAGTGCATGATCAGCATACTCATTTTTACGACCCAATGGACCAAGATCTACATAACCAATGACTTTATCACTAAATTTATCGTAACTTAACTTCTGAGACAATGATATTTCATCAAAAACTAAGGAACAATATCTATCCAATGGTCCCATGGATTCTACTCTTTTACAAAGTTTCTTTAATAATTGAATTTCTATTCCAGCTGCAAAAGGTGTTGGTATTACAATTCTCTATTGTAGACTTTTATGTGTTGGCAACACCTGTGAGTGACACAAGTGACAAGTGTCAATGTCAACAAGAACTTTGTAATGTAACCAGGAATTTATCTTAAAATAAGAACGTTTATTTTGTCATCGTATTATTTGATTAACTATTTCCATCTATAAGCAGACTATTTCCATCACGCATTCCTAGAGGTTATGGGCACAGAATTTGTGGAAATTTAAGACGCTATAGTGGTAAATTAGAAATCAAAAGTGTTCACGAAACGTGGTAAGGAAGTCAACGACAAAAATGGCGGAAGCAAATTTTGTTAACATCAAACCCTTTGATGTTGGCGAATGGATTTAGTGTCCGCAGTCATATAAACCCAAACAAACAACAACCCTTTGATGGAAATAATTTCTCCAACTGGTTATTTAGAGTGAAATTGTTATTGGAACAAGCTGGTGTCTTAGCTGTACTATCCCAAGATGAACCCGCAGCCACAGCAGATGATGCCGCTCGAGAACTATACAAGAAAAACGATGTCAAAGCCCGGAATCTAATTGTGCAATGTTTGCATGACAATGTACTGGAAATGATCAAGTCAAATACCTCAGCAAAACAGATTATTGGTACACTGGAAAATACTTACCGAAAGAAGGGGATTTCGACACAGGTTCAACTGCAGCAGAAACTAAGGTCATTGAAATACACAACAGGGTCTTTAAATATATTTTTAACAGAATTCAGTCAAACCGTGTGGGAACTTAAAAGTGCAGGAGGTCAAATACAAGATAGTGAAGTTGTATCACAGTTACTATCGGCAATGCCTGAATCATATCAAGCAGTTACTACAGCAATTGATATTATGTTTTGTCAAGATGAAACTAAAGTTACATTAAACTTTGTTAAAAACAAGCTACTAATGGAAGAGGCAAGGCACAATAAAACTGATCCTGAAACAAATCCTGATGTTGCATTTGTAGCAAAGAAACAGCCATGGAATAAATGGAAGAATAAAGCTGGAACGAGTAATGGTAATGAAAGAAATAATCAAAAATTTCAATTCAAATGTCACTTGTGTGGAAAAATTGGTCACAAGCGCTATCAGTGTTGGAAAAATAAGAATGGAAATAGGGCATTCCCAGCAGAAACCGATGAGAAGGTAACATTTTTGACTGCAGATGAAACCACCTTAATTAGTAACTCAGAATCTGGTGAAATAAGTTTCATAATAGACAGTGGTGCTACAAATCATTTAGTTACAAAGGATGTTGAAAGGTTTTTAGGTAATATCCAGGAAGTAATGTATAACATAAATGTAGCAAAGAAGGGTCAATCATTGGAGGCAACAAAACAAGGTGATTTGAATCTACAAGCAGTAAATGGTAACCAAATTGAGATGAAAAATGTATGGGTATGTAATCAACTTTCATATAATTTAATGTCTGTGAAGAAAATGGAAGAAGCAGGTCTTCAAATTGTATTCAAAGATAAAAAGGTCAACATAATGAAAGGAAATAATGCTGTGATAACAGGTGAGTTAAGAAATAACTTATATATTGTTAAATTAAGATATAGACCTTCACCAGAAGCACAAATTACAGCTGTTGAACATAATGTGCTAATGCATAGGAAAATGGGTCATTCTGCAAAGTATCCTGTATCTGGTATATGTGAAATTTGTTTAAAAGGCAAACAATCACGATTACCGTTTCATAGCATTGATGCTGAAAGAAAAGCAAAAAGAATTTTAGAAGTTGTATCAACAGATTTGTGTGGTCCTATAGATCCAATAACTCATGATAATAAAACTTATTTTGTAACATTTATAGATCATTATTCACATTTTTGTATATGTTATTTGATTGAGAGGAAATCAGAGGTAATAGATAAATTTAAAGAATATATTGATATGGTTACTGCTAAATTTAATGTAAAAATTGAACGTATAAGATGCGATAACGGAGGTGAATACTCCTCAAAAGCTTTTAAAAGATTATGTTCAAATAATGGAATCAAAATTCAGTATACAGTACCTAGGAATCCAGAACAAAATGGTGTTTCTGAACGTTTTAACAGAACCATTATGGAAAAAGCAAGATGTTTAATTTTTGATTCAAATTTAGATAAAAGCATGTGGGGTGAAGCTGTGAGAGTAGCAGCATACTTAATTAATAGAACTGAAACTCGAACTTTACCTGATAACAAAACACCTGCTGAATTTTGGTATGGCGAAAAGCCAAATACGGAAAAGATAAAATTATTTGGTTGTAATGCTTATAATCTAATTCCTAAAGAAAATAGGAAATCTAAGTTTGATCCTCGTAGTGAAAAGCTGGTTATGGTAGGCTATTCAGATAACGGTTACAGACTATGGAATCCAAAAGAAAGAAAAATAATCCATGCACGGAATGTAATTTTTGATGAGAATTCAATTGAAAATGATAAAATTAGATTTACTGAGAATGAACAAATTGCTCAAATTCGAACCAAAAAGAGACCAACATATCTTGAAGATTATGATTGTGAATACACTACAGAGATGAATCTACTAGCAGCTTTGTCAGTAGGACAATTTCTTGATAATGTTCCTGAAACTTTCTCTGAAGCAGTAAAGGACGTGGAATGGAATCAAGCAATCAGCGATGAACTTCAGTCATTGGAAGAAAACAATACGTGGACTTTAGTGAAACAACCACAAAATGTGAGTGTAATAGATTCAAAGTGGGTTTTTCGTGAAAAAGAAGTGAACGGAAATGTAGTGAAAAAAGCTAGATTGGTAGCTCGAGGCTTCCAACAGAGTAATATTAGTGAAAATGTGTATGCGCCAGTAGCAAGAATGGCTACAATTAGGGTATTATTGTCATTGTATGTAGAATATGATCTTTTTGTAAAACAGCTAGATATTAAGTCCGCTTTCCTTAATGGAACGTTGAAAGAACCAGTATATATGTATCAACCAGAAGGGCTTGAAGGATATGATAAAAATTTAATTTGTAAGTTAAGCAAATCATTGTATGGTTTAAAAGAAGCTCCTAAATGTTGGAATACACTTTTTCATTACTGTCTAACTGATCTTGGTTTTCAACGATCTAGGAAGGATCCTTGTTTGTATTTTAAGGATTTTACATTTTTACTTATATATGTTGATGATTTGATAATATTTTCAAAAATTGAAGATAATATTATTTTTATAAAATCTGAATTAAAGAAAAAATTTAAATTAAAAGAGTTTGATAATGAAAAATTAGTATTTTTAGGTTTACATATAAGTAAAATTGGAAATGAAATTTGTATCTCACAAAAAGAATTAATTAAGAAAATTTTGCAAAGATTTAATATGAGTGATTGTAAAATGTCAGATATTCCAATGCAACCTAAACTTAATCTGTCAATCTGTAAAGATAAAGATTTGGTAGGAAATCTTAAGCTACCTTATAAGGAATTGATTGGTTGTCTTATGTATGTAATGTTAGGCTCTAGGCCAGACTTAAGTTTTTGTATGTCATATTTTAGCCAATTTCAGAATAATTATACTGAAGAACATTGGAAAAATTTAAAAAATGTTTTGAGGTACTTAAAATCTACAGAAAATTATGTTTTAAAGTTTGTTAAAAGTAGAAATAAAGAAATAGAGATAATATCCTATGTTGATGCAGATTTTGCAAACAATCAGAATGACAGAAAGAGTATTAGTGGTTATGCTATAAAGCTTAACAATAATGTTATTTGTTGGAAAACTAAAAAGCAAAATGTAGTGTCACTATCTAGTGCAGAAGCCGAGTATATGGCATTATCTTCATGTGTTACAGAAAGTTTGTTTTTCAGTCAGATGTTAGAAGAGACTTTTAAAACTATTTATAATATACATGTGTATGAAGATAACCAATCATGTATTAAGATGGCTTCTACATTGGAATCAAAAAGAACCAAACATATTGATGTTAGACATCATTTTATTAGAGATTGTTTAGAAAATGAACTAATTAATTTAAAGTATGTACCATCTGATCAGCAACAAGCTGACATTTTTACAAAGTCACTGCCAAAGACTAAATTTACATATTTTAGGGAACTTCTAAATGTTGTTGAGTTATAGTTTTAAATAGTTTTGTCAAGTTTTGTATAATTAATATAGAATTGCAGAAGGGTGTTGGTATTACAATTCTCTATTGTAGACTTTTATGTGTTGGCAACACCTGTGAGTGACACAAGTGACAAGTGTCAATGTCAACAAGAACTTTGTAATGTAACCAGGAATTTATCTTAAAATAAAAACGTTTATTTTGTCATCGTATTATTTGATTAACTATTTCCATCTATAAGCAGACTATTTCCATCACGCATTCCTAGAAAAGGAATGTTTTTTAATAGTTTCTGAAGGTTACTTTTAGCTGGCAATGGTATACTACGTCTCAAAAATCTGTAACATCTAGGACCCCTTTTGTACAAAGCCAAAGCATATACCTTATCACGTGTTGTCCAAGTAGGCCTTTTAAC
Organism: Diabrotica virgifera virgifera; assembly: GCF_917563875.1. NCBI lineage: Eukaryota > Metazoa > Arthropoda > Insecta > Coleoptera > Chrysomelidae > Diabrotica > Diabrotica virgifera. The sequence continues at coordinate 121,487,387 of NC_065447.1, forward strand.
TTTAAGATTTGAAAAAGAACTTTTAAAAAATGATGGCAATTGTAGGGTCCATATTTTCTTCTAATTCCCTAAACCTTTCACCTTTAGAAAACTCATATGCCAATTTTAATTTCTGTTTAGTTACTTTTAAACAGTTTTTCAATTTACAAATAGAATTTCTATGAGTACGATTTAAAAAATATAACTTTTTCTTTTTAGGAGACAAATCTCTTACTCTTGTTTCATTAATATCTTTCAAAATACGGGATCGCTTACATTTAGGTGTAATACTATACTCATTATCATGCTGACTGGAAATTGACCGTTTATTATTGACTGGGTTATTAATGGAGGATAATTTTGGAGGAACTATTTCTTTGTTACTAAAAATGTGTACATTTGAAACAGAGATTTCATCAGAAGAATGTGCAGGTATAGGCAAAAGTTGATCATGAACATTGGATATGTGAATTATTTTGGAGGGCACTGCATTATTTAAAAGTTTTGTTTTTAAGCTGCTTGTAAATTGTGTTTCCTCAAAATGATCTTCACATAAATAACACCTAGTTTCAGTAAATTCAATACCAATAATTTCAAACCAGTCATGACGTCTTTTTAAATCTTTATCTGGAAATCTAAAAAACTTTTTATTTGTATACTCTTGGTCTGTGACAGGATGAAAATACTTGTTATTACAATAGGACGCTAAACATCCGTGAACATATTTACCGGGTTGGGATTTAGAATTTGACATTGCAAAATGATAAAATAATCTTACCTACATACAATATAACCACTATAAATTGTAACTAAACAGAACCTTTATTGATATTTTTAACCTACCTACTTACAAAACACTGACTTTTGTTACAATACTAGTTTTTTATTTGTATTTACACTATAAAATGATAAACTAATTTTACAGTTGAGTACATTGGCAGAAAGTGGTTATGACAATCTGTGTGAATGAGGTGAACTTTGTATGTAAATTAATGCCAAAATAAAATTAGTTGTGAAAAACAAACAATAAACAAACCAGAAATGTTGCAAATTGTACTTAAATCTGAAAACGTCCCCAAGCGTCTTTTTGTACCTCTATTTTTTCGATGTACTGAGTCTAAAATGTTCATAAAAATAACATGTGTGTTTACTTAATAACAGGCAGTAGCTGGTTTGTCGTTAGTGTCATGCGTGGAACACAATGGTGCTAAGTGACAAGTATGTGTTTTATCTCTCCAGGTATTAATGAGAACCATGGACTCAACTGTACCTACATACAATATAACTACCATACCTTTATTAACGTTTAACACCTTGGTTAGCGATCACTTAAACTAATAAGATGTAATTTTGTACCATTTTATCCTTATTTTGAAACCAATATGAGAAACTAAAAACTCTCGCTTTAGAGCATTTTAAATCATTTAATAACAATGGAAGCCAGCGTCTCACACGATATTACAGTCGATATTTTGTGTCAAATGCTGGCATCTCACACGGTAGCCAAGGTATTAACCTACCTACTTACATGTACCTTGTAGCGTGCAAACCCGCTACTTTGTAGAATTTATTTTAATACGACCCACTCTGCATTTAGAGGTCCTCTCAGGTAGCTGTTGATTTTCATTTGTAGCAAATATTTATTAGTCGGTCCATTTATATTCTTTTCGTGCACCCTGTATATCCATTTTCAATTCAATAATGAAATTAGTGATGCCTGATTTAAATTAGAAAAGTTATTTCCATCATCTCGAATAATATTTATTGAGAAAATATTATTGCCATTTTCATTTTAAACAGTTTAATTATTTCCAGTTTTCGTTCTTTCTAAATATTTTATTTCGAAGCAAAATTATTTATCAAGCCATTAATTTTTTGTAATTTTAAAACGTTCAACTTTGTCAATTTCAATGAGAATGTCTTTTTCGTTATCAGCTAATCCTGACCTTCAATTAATTTCTTTTACCTTTATAAATACCATGCTGGTGCCTTTCTGGCTGATTTTTATATTGGCCCTAGTTTTTACACCATCTGTTTTGGCCCAGAGGATATATAATGCCCCCCCCCCCCAGAAAGTACAAGTAAATGGTAAATAGCAGCTCCTCAAGACCCATGGGTTCGACGAACATTTAGGCAACTCCGGAGGCAACAACCGATCCACCAGTACATCAGACCAGTACATCAAAACCTGACGCCTCCCGAAGAAGATCATGAGGTGTGGATAACCTAGGACAGCACCGGAAGAAGCCTTCACACCACAAGTTAAGTCTTCTTTAGAATCTTATATTTGCCTGTCAGCAGAGACAGTTTTTTTATATAAATTAACTTCATAATAACTTCACAATGATGTAGATCCTAAATTATAAAAAAAGAGGTGAGAAAATAAAGCATTTATACCGAAATTTATTCCTTTTTACTGATAGTGTACCGTATGCCTGGAGAATGCAGAGGAGTAGGATATAAGGACCCACATAAAGTCTCATGCTCGCCGTGTTGGTGTTGGTGATGTTATGTCGAATTTGTTTCTTGGTCCAATGTTGACTTTGGAGATAGGTTCGATATATCATTGTTAATATGAACACGACAAAATTGACGCCTCCCGAAGAAGATCATGAGGTGTGGATAACCTAGGACAGCACCGGAAGAAGCCTTCACACCACAAGTTAAGTCTTCTTTAGAATCTTATATTTGCCTGTCAGCAGAGACAGTTTTTTTTTATATAAATTAACTTCATAATAACTTCACAATGATGTAGATCCTAAATTATAAAAAAAGAAGTGAGAAAATAAAGCATTTATACCGAAATTTATTCCTTTTTACTGATAGTGTACCGTATGCCTGGAGAATGCAGAGGAGTAGGATATAAGGACCCACATAAAGTCTCATGCTCGCCGTGTTGGTGTTGGTGATGTTATGTCGAATTTGTTTCTTGGTCCAATGTTGACTTTGGAGATAGGTTCGATATATCATTGTTAATATGAACACGACAACCTACACTATACCTGTTATTCTATTCTATTAGTCTACTTGTCTACAAACATGGGAGGCCTATGTCCAGCAGTGGATCGAGAGGGGCTGATGATGATGATGATGATTAGTCTATATCACTTCTCTGTAATTCCAAGTTCCTGAAAATAAAACAGAAGGCAATTTTAATACAATGCATATAGAGAGTGGATATCGAGGTTAGGGAGTTGAACTAACTCAAAATGTAAAGTGATTTTCTTATTAAATTTATAAAAGTATTTCTAAGAATACACAAATAGCATTTTGCAACTAAGAAAAAAATAATATTTAATTACTGAAAAATACTGAATTAACATTACTTTTAGTAGAATGCAGTAATTAATCACATCATAGTTTTTGAGAAATTAACTCATAAAAGAAAGCAATTTTGATTTTGATGTGTGTAGACACCACATGAATGTAATTTAAAAATTTGGTTATATGTTAATTATTTACAATAATTATTAAAATTTATTGGCCATCATTTAAAGGGTACATTTTTGGACATATTTATTAATTTAAAAAGTCCACCGAACCCACTGCAGGAAACAGAGATTTTAGTTATCGAGGTCCATAAAACACAAAATATTTGTCATATACTTACCTACCAACAAAGTACTTTTTTTACCTTATGTCTCTGTGGATTAAAGTAAAAATATTTATTATGATATTGAATATTATATGACACACTAAATCTTAGAAGAGTACCTGCACTGGGGTTTGGAAATGAATACCAACAAAACGGAATATATGTGTGTTGGAGGTATACAGCAGGATCTATCCTTGGAAAATGAAATAACTACTAATCACTGTCAGGAATATAAATACTTGGGTCTTAAAATTACACAAGATGGAACAGACAAGAATAGCCAAGAAAAGTGCACACAAGGAGGGAAAGCTATGACATTATTATACACAATCCTATGGGACCAAAAGTATCTCCAAAGAAAATAAACATAACATCTATCACAGCATTGTAACATATAGCAGCGAATTTTGATCACTAAAAGAAAAATCCGAAAAGATGCTCAGGAAAAGTGAAATGGACTTCTGGAGAAGATCTGCTCGTATATCAAGAATACATAAAATCAGAAATACAAGAATATTGGAGATAATGGATGTAAGCATACAATAATTAACAATATAAAAACAAAGCAACTAAGATGTTTTAAGCCACTACAACGTACGGAAGACGACAGATTACCTAAGAAAAGCTGGATAGAAGAAATTCATAGGGAAATTGGAAACACATATAGAGAAAGAGGCTTGAAGGAAGATATTATGTGTTACGATAGAGAAAAAGGCAATTATATATATATAAAAAATTGTATTTTCACCTACCGATATTCAATTTCAGCAATTCCAGCACTATCCAGTAATGAAAATAGAAAATATGTTTAGTAGTATTCAGTACAAACCGCCAAATTATCTATCTATGCCGGGCCGGGAAATTGCAAATTCTAACGCACAAAATGGCGTCCTAAAAACAAAAACACAAAGTCAATGTCAATTGTCAAAAATGTAAATTTTCTGCACGGTACAATCAAAATACTTTATTGTACCATGGGTAAATTTTAGTTTCAGAAACAGCAGCGCCCCTATGTGCTACTTACCTGCGCAGAAAGAGTGTTCCAGTTATTGCCTATCTTTTGACTTCCTTGTTGTTATTTCTCTATGCTCTTCGCCCATGTAGTAATGTATTTGTGTCCGTTTGGTACGGTACACTTCTTCTGCTCCCTTATACCTACTCTCATTCGGTACCTGCGAGAGTCTTTTGTTTTGTTGGGACGAGGTTAGTCACTCTTCGCCCATGTAGTAATGTATAGGTCTGTTCCTTTGTTTTAAGTGTAACACTAGTTCTTGAAAAGTGTAAGAAAAGTGTAAAAGTGTTACACTTTCTTGTTTCTTTGTTTTTCTAGTGTTTACACTTTTTTTCACGATACACTCAACTTCTGTCGTAGAACGCGTACAACCAATGAACTGTCAACGGATGGAATAGGCAAGAAGACAATTAAATGCAGCCACGATACAAGAGAGAGGTCCTAGAGAGAGACAGACAAGGTGCTGGAAACTTTGACAGGCCGTGTAATTTGAGTTGCCTATATCAACTTAAATCGGGGAAATGTAAAATTCTAAATATAAAAGTAACATAAAAACATAATCAAGGACTTCTTCACTTTATATAAAACAGTCACTAATTTAGTATTTAAATAGTTTTAAAATTATTTAACTCCCAAATGCTTTAGGAAAGTAGGTATTTGTTTTGATAAATACAAATAACAATTCTGAAAAGTATTTAAACTGTTTTAAACACCAAGTATAGTACTATGTACTCTATTTACTCTGTAAATACAAAAAAGTATTTAAATTTTGAAATATGTACTGTCAATCAGCCCTGAAAGTTAAAATATGAGGTCCATTCAACGAACCGTCAATACTGATTTAATCGGGTCCATTTATATAGGCAACTCAAATTACACGGCCTGTCAAATTCTCCAGCACCTTGTCTGTCTCTCTGTAGACAGGGTTGCCAATTTAGTAGATTTTCTACTAGATCTAGTAGAATTTCTTGTGATTTAGTGGGAAAATTTTAAATCTAGTAGATTTTAGAATCTGGTAGAAAATTTAGTAGATTTTAGTAGGATTTGGTTGTAAGTAAAAGGAGACGTTAATTGGCTATGAGTTTCGACGGTAGCGCTATCTCGCGGTTTGAAACTTATACTTTTCTGATAAAATTTATGTATGTGAAATATACAAAACGAGAAAAATAGATATTTATCTAGAAAGACACAAATTATGAACTGAAATATTATTGTAACCTAATTACTAAACGAATACACAGAATTAATAGTAAAATTAATTATGTTTTTTTATTTTATTCATTATAATTTTAATATTTAATATATAAGTTCGTGAGACTGGATGACTGCTTACGCAAGAGACCATTGAGAAAAAGAATAAGTTTATATGAATTATTTAACATTTTAAAGGTTACTTCTGTTTATTTTTGTGTGCTTACTTCTTTGCTTATTAAAATTTGTAATTTGTATGAATTGTAATTTGTTTGAATTCTATCAAAATGGATATTAAACATTATACTGGATTCAGTCTTATTTCCCATGATATCCAATTTCAATCAGCAACACCAAAAAAGGAAAGGATTTAGTTGATACAGGACATGTACGCAATGTTTCCGAATATAATAACTGCATCCAGTACTGTTATATTCAATATTTTTACATGAATCAATACAACAGCTGCAATATCTTGTTTTCTTTTTTGAAAAATCCATATTACCCGCCATTTCAGTTTGTGAAGTTTATCAAATGCACAAAACAAAACTGCCAACTGCCACTAACACAGCGTTGCCACATTTTATTTAGAAAATCTACTGAAAGTTTAGCTTACTAAAATCTACTTATCAAAAACTAAAATATACTATAAAACTTTATTAATATATTTGTATATAATTTATGACTTTTTATAATAAAAAAAACAGCTGACTAACTAGAAATTTTTTTATTTAGCTAATGCCTCGACAACTAATGGGCATTGGCATGGTGATGGTACAGTGGATTTTACCAATTAGGTAACTAGTGTTAAGTCGACTTTACATTACATGATTTATCATGTGATTTGTCATATGATTTGGTCATGGAGTAAAATTTACATGTTTACACTGTGTGATTTGTCATATGATTTTGCCATAAGCATTGTGTTTTATCATAAGCATTGTCATGCGGCTCGTCATGGGCAAAATCATATGATAAATCACGTGATAAATCATGTAGTGTAAAGTCGACTTTATGTGTAGTGTGTGTGTTGAGTAAGTGTCTTGTTACTTTGCAAAGTCGATGTCATTGTCTTTGCAGAGACGCTAATTGTATCCGAACGTCTGCGGTCCCTCCGGTGGGTACCGATCCCACAAGGATAGAAACTATTTTCATTTATTAATTTATAATAAACGAAAAATTCTCTACCCTGGTGAGATTCAAACTCACGACTATTCGGACCTTTCGATCCAAAGGTAGGCGCTCTTACCACTGAGCCACAGAGGGAGTTTAACTAGAAATTAATATGACTGTTTGTAAACAAAAACCAAACTTTTTTATATTTTAACTGGGGAACAAAATGACCAACTATAATTAATTTTTATCAGTTTCATATTTAATATTTGTATATAATATTTTGTCATCCACTGATTTTAACATCTGCATATCTGGATCACATTCTTCAAACAATTATTTCGCATTTTACATTAGAAACACGTAAACACAACATTTGTTGTTTTGCAAAGTTAATATATTATATAGATATTTTAGTTTTCCATCGTTAGCTTCTAACAGGCTCACCGACTACCGAATACCAGAACTCTTTAATAACACCTGAAATAGGTACTGATTGCACTGCTACTTGAAATCTGCAAGTTTGTTACACCAGAATCCAGTGTCATTTCTGTTTAATATTCATCATCTACGTCCTGGGGCTAGATTCCGTGCACTGTAGATATCTACACTTCGCTTTCTATCGATGTCAATCGTGAAAATATTTGAATTTTTAGCTTTAATTGAATTATTTTCTAGTTTTGCTAGTTGATGCTGAAGTGACACTTGTAAAACAAGAAAATATTTGAATTAAAACTAAAAATTCAAATATATTGACATTGATAGAAAGCGGTCGGCGGTGTTAGCGATTGTACACAGAATCCCACCCCTGAATCTTATTTTCGGTAATGACATTGGGAAATTGTAACAAAATGTCTAAAAATTTATTTAGAAATGGGGTAAATACTATTAAAAAGCAAATTTTATTTTAGTCATAAGAAAATGTTGAAATATACCAAAAATCTACTAAAAAATATTGCCTACTAGAATTTTTGAAAAAATATCAAAAATCTACCAAAAAAGTAGAAATCTACTAAATGTGGCAACGTTGCACTAACAGCTGTGGCGAAAACCGTCAAATCCCCTCTCCTCTACCCATGGCGCGCCATTTAAATTTATCAGATAAATGCACAAAACTGCCACTAACAGCGCTGGCGAAAGCTGTCAAATCCCCTCTACCCATCGGCTCATGGCCAATAGAGAGTTATTGCCAACGTCTTTTAAGTCGACCTGTAATAAAAGATCCTTTATTTTGACATATAAGCATGCGCAGTATTGCGTCTTTTATTTTTGTCTTTTAATAAAATACAGGCCGCCTGTATTTAAGGAAAATTAGAGGACACCTTTATTTTAATAAAAGTTCCTTTATTTTGACATAACGTGTCAAAAATGTGAAGAAAGGTCTAACTTCACTTGTATTTTGAATTTATCTTGTCGCTTCTTTGGATTGATAATTTATGTATTGTGGGATTGATATTTGATTAAACTTTCATCATTAAAGTTGTATGTTGGGTTTTATTTATTAAAAACAACTCTAAGTAATATTCTGAGATATAGATTATTGATGTTTTGACCCAAACGAATATAGAAAAGAACATTTTATTGAAGCTTGAGTTATTACAAAAGTTGTAAAAAGGAATATTACGTAAATAATTTTAAATTGTTACTAATTACAATGATAAGACTTAAAATATCAGTAACTCATTTATTAAACTCAATATATTTTACATTTTTCTATAGAAATAAATATTTATTGAAGATATAAGAGATTGAAGATAAAAGATCAATACATTTTAATGCAAGTTAGGATTTGTTAAAATTCTAGATTCAAAATAGAGTTCTATTCAACAGATATATAACATCGGGTTAACAAAATAAAACAAAGGTTCAAGTATTTATTTTTGAAAATTTAATCTTTTATAGATTAGAATCTATAAAGTTTTTAATCAAAAGTATTAATACACTTTCATTTTCATGCCATCTTCTTCTTTTGGTTCTTATCCGTTTCGAATGTTGGAAATCATATAGCAATCGTAACCTTGCTAGCTGCGATTCGAAACAGTTCCATTGATATTCTCCCTCTACCAGGTCTTCGCTTACCTTTGACTGTACCTTGCAATATGTACTGCAGCAGGGAGTAACGGTGCTGATTTATCATATGTGTCCCAGATACTGCAGTTTTATGCGTTTAATGGTAAACACAATCTCCAATTCCTTCTTCATTCCTCCTTGTTCGTGATCCATTTCATGCCATCAGTATTTGTTTATTTAAACATTGCCAAAAAAATTAATAAAAACCGGCATAAAGCTTAAATTCCTTCTTCATTCCTCCTTGTTCGTGATCCATTTCATGCCATCAGTATTTGTTTATTTAAACATTGCCAAAAAAATTAATAAAAACCAGCATAAAGCTAAAAATGCGAAGAATTCGCATTCTTCTATTATCTTTTTGTATATCGGGAAGTTTATCTGACAGATTAGAGGTCTTTTCATTTTCAGATAACTAATTATTGGGAAGTTTATATAACAGTATCCTTAGTATCTGTCTTTTCAGCTCCGGATAACTAGTTAACGGGAAGTTTTTCTCTGTCAGATATCTATTAGTATCTAATCTGTCAGATAAACTTCCTGATAACTAGTTATCCAGAGGTGAAAAGAAAGAAAGAGAGGGCCATAATGGATAAAAGATCAAACGCCAATAGCATGTATGTATATATTTATAAATTTATTATTTAAAACCTGCTAATGATCATAAAATACTTAAAATCAGTCACCAATATAATATTTATATTTATTTATAAATTTATTAACAAACTGCAGTCCAATAAAAATAAAATTAGTTTAAGCGCTAGCTTTAAATGTCGAACAATAATTTTAAACAAACACACACACAATTTAGTCGCATTAGATTAGCTCCTGGTTGAAAATGTACTGCCACAGCTTCTATACCAATATCAACAGCACACTCATTTGCCAGTATTTCAACGTTTTCTCTATTATGTACTACTGCAATATGTAAAACTGAACAAGCTGATATTATTCTTTGAATAAAAGGTAACTTGCATCTCATTACATATGGTAAAATGGGAAATCTCTTCACAATACCAAATGTTCTTTCAATAACAATTCTTGAAGGGATTTGTGATGGATTATAAAAACACAACTTCTGTCTGAAAATTCTGGAATGGTGTCATTCGGTAGTTGTAGTTGAGGAATGGATATCCACTATTCCCTAATAATATATTCTCCAGAAATTCCCCATTACATATACCCATAATGCAAAAGTATTTAAAAACTCCTAAAATAGTATTTCCAATTTATTGCACTTCCTATTATTGAACGATGAGTATTATGGGATATATTATGTTGTTCTCTAAACATCTTTAAATGACAAAATAATTAAATTTAACGTTTTACTCTTCAATTATCTTATTTTAATTTATATCGACAAATGGAATTTTATAGGTTATTTTTATATTTACAAAAATATTTCATGTCATTTGTCAAAATAAAAGATTCTTTAACTGCGTTTTTAATACGACTCTTTTAGACCCGTCCTGTATTTGTCCTTTATTAAAGTATCCTGTAATAAAGGATCCTTTATATGCCGGTGGCAATAGAGAGATATCGAAACTCGGAGTTAAAAGTTCCTTTATTACAGGATCTTTTAATAAAGGACAAATACAGGACATGTGTAATGAGAGTTATGGAAAAGCAGTTTTAAGGGATCTTTTATTTTGACAAATGACATTAAATATTTTTGTAAATATAAAAATAACCTTATAACCTATAAATAAAATTCTATTTGTAATCGTAATCTCGTATAAATAAGACCATAGAAGAGTGAATAAGACCTTATTATAGAGATAAAAATTAAAATAAGAGTAAGAACAAGACAATTAAGAATAAGATCATTGAAAAGAGTAAAACGTTGAATTTAATTATTTTGTCATTTAAAGAACAACATAACCCATAATACTTAAACCATAGTACAACATGAAAGTGAAATTAGAAATACTATGTTATAAGGGAGTTAAGGAGTTGTTAAATACTTTTGCATATTATGGGTATACGAAATGGAGAATTTATGGACAATGTATCTGTTAGGGAGCAGTTGAAGTGCTGTGTAATTAATCACAAATTGCTTCAAGAGCTGTTATTGAAAGAACATTTTGTATTTTGAAGAGAAGATTTCCAATATTAATATGTGAAATAAGATGCAAGTTATATTTAAAGAATAATATGAGCTTGTTCAGTTTTACTAGTTTTACAGTTTCATTGAAATTTGCACTAACAAATATGAAGGTGGTGCGATTTAATCGAACAAGCTTTGTTGTTTATTTGGGTTTATATTTATGACTGCCGACACTAAATCCATTCGCCAAATCGAACATGCTGTGGCAGTACATTTTCAAACAGGAGCAAATCTAGTGCAACTACATTTTGTGTGTGTTTGTTTGTGGTAAAATTATTCGCAATTTAAGGCAAGTTTAAATGGTTAATGTTGATAATTTTATTTTTATTGGACTGCAGTTTGCTAGTAAAGTTATAAATAAATAGGTATAGTATATATATAGTTTAATATTGGTGTCTGATGTTAAGTATTTTATTATTAGCAGTTTTTTAATAAATTTATAAATACATATTAATGTTTGATTTTACGTATCCTTTAAAATATGTTATATCACTTTCCGTTAAAAGGACTTCCACAACTAGCAAAAATGTATGAACAATTTGTTTTAACGGGTTTTGTAGAACCGTTGATACACAGATGCGTTGCAGAGCACATATAGAAAATTAAACAGATTGTGGATGAGTGGAATGCCCTATACAAAGCTTGAACGCCACAAAAGCGACTAAAATCCAGGAAAAGCTTCCTTGGAACAGTGCAGGATGAGTATTTTCCTCTTCCCTAGGTTCAATGAACCAGACAATCTCTAGACCTAGACTTTAAAACACGGAAAACTATAAATAGGATAAGACCAGGGGTCGCTCCAGTAAAATCAAACATTATAAAATGGAGGAAAATAGACCAAGCTGATGTGAACTGTGACTATGGAAAAATACAGAATATGGAACATCTTCTTACATGCAGAAACTATCCTTGTACCCTCGAAGATTTGTGGCTCGGCAACAAAGATGGAGCCGACATAGCCCAAAACTGTGTTTTAAAGGACAAAAATAATAGATGAATTAGCTTTATGGTGGATGAATTATTTTGACAGTATATTTAAATAAACAAAAGCTGATGGCACGAAAGTGTAATACTTTTGGTTCAAAACGATATAGATTCTAATACATCAAGGATAAAAAATTTCAAAAATAAATATTTAAACCACTTAAATCTTTGTTTTATTGTATGAACCCGTTTATATTTTAATACCATTTATGTTATATATCTGTTGAATTGAACTCTACCTTTGAATGCAGAATTTGAACAAATCCTAAACTTTTCCACAATGTCTCAAGTATGATACTTGTGCATTCAAATTAATTGAAATTAGGTAGGTACATCTTATATATCTGTAATAAAAATATTTATTTATATACAAAAATGTCTGGAGTTTAAATGAGTTGTAAAGAAATTCTATGTCTGATTATTGTAGGTAATTATTAAACACTAAAATTATTTACAAAAATTATATTTAAATTCCTGTTTACAAACTTTTTCTAATAACTCAATGGTCTTAAATATTCTTTTTTATATTGATTTGGGTCAAAACATTAATAATCTATATCTGAGAATAAACTGTTATTCCTTTATTTAGGAGTTGGAGTTCTTTTTAATAAATAAAACTTCAACTTAGATCAAAAATATCCAGATGTGATAAAAACATAAATAGAAGTGAAGTTAGACGACTTTCTTTTCTTGTTTCTTCACATAATTTGACAAATATGTCACATTTTTGACACGTTACGTCAAAATACAGGATCCTTTATTAAAAGATTTTTGTCCTTTATTTTTCCTTAAATACAGGCGGCCTGTATTTTATTACAGGACAAAAATAAAGGATGTGATACTGCGCTTGCGTATATGTCAAAATAAAGGATCTTTTATTAAAGGACGATGTTAAATGGGGTTTCGATATCTCTCTAATAACTCTCTAATTTGTCCAATTCGTTCCTCTATTTGCGCATGTGCAAGCAATGTCATATAAAGGAATCTTTTATTTTGACAATTGACATTAAATATTTTTGTAAATTTGTAAAAAATTATAAAAATAACTTTTAAAATGTGCTGAAATTCTGTATAAAATCTGCTGTTACCTGTAATGTAGATAAAAAGTAAAATAAGATCATGGAAAAGAGTAAAACGTTGACTTTAATTAGTATTTTGTCATTTAAAGAACAGAACAACATAGAACATAACCGATAATAATCATCCTGCAATATAGAAGTACATTTAGAAATAAATACTCTATTTTAGGAGTTGTTAAATACTTGTGCATATTATGGGTATATAAAATGGGGAATTTATGGACAATGTATTGCTATCCAGTTCTCAACTACAGCAGTTGAAGTGCTTCCATTATAAATATTGCTTGTTATTGAAAGATTTGGTATTTTGAAGAGATTTTTCATATTGATATGTGAAATGAGATGCAATGCAAGAAATCTTTTGTTCAAAGAATATCAGCTTTACAAATATTGCAGTTGTTTAGAGAAAACATTGAAATACTGGCAACTGAGCCTGCGGTTATTTAATGGAACAAGCTGTGGCAGTACATTTTTAACCAGGAGAAAATCTAGTGCAAATATTTATGTGTGTGTTTGTTTGTTTTAAAATTTTGCCATTTAAGGCAAATACAGTAAAAATTCCGTTAACCGAAATGTCTTGACAGTTTAAATAATTTTGTCAATAAAAAGTAAATTAAACAGCAATAAAATTAAGCAAATTGAACATGTTTAGAGTGTTTTTTTTTTTAGGAATCTTTTATTTTCTTTTGTGTTTCCCTTCGACAACGATGTTTTGTAGCTCTATCTCTCCAATACTATGTAATTTGATAAAAGGAGAATACAAAAAACAATGTTATTTTTAACCGAAATTCTTGTTATCCGAAACAGCCTCCCCCTCAATTATTTCGATTAATGGAGGTTTTACTGTAAATGGCTAATGTTGATAATATATTATTTTTCTTGGATTGCAGTTTGTTAATAAATTTATAAATATGTACATACATGATATTGGTGTTTGATTTATTGATTTGAAATGATTTTAAGTATCATTTAAAGTATGTTATATCACATTCCGTTAAAAGAACTTCCACAACTAGCAAAAATGTATGATAAACAAATTGTTTTAAAGGATAAAAATAATAATAAAGGAATTAGCTGTATGGTGGGTTTTTTATAGTACATTTAAATAAACAAATGCTGACGGCATGCAAATGAAAGTGTAATTAATACTTTTGGTTCAAAACTTTATAGATTCTAATACATAAAGGATTAAAATTTAAAAAATAAATACTTAAACCTTTGTTTTATTGTATTAACCTCTTTATATTGTTAATACCATTTGGATTGCATATCAACCAAAGGATAACATGGAACAAACACCTCCAAATGAAATGCAGGCAGTTGGATCTCAAGTTCAGACAAATGTACTGGCTCCTTGGTAGGACATCCAAATTGTCATTAAATAACAAATTACTACTATACAAAGCCGTGTTGGTCATAACTTTGATTTTATATTATGTGTTTGTTCCTTAGTACCCATTGTTTACTGCTATTTGTTGAATGATGTACAATTCTATCTTGAAGTTATTTATGGCATGGGTATTTCTGTCAGTGTATGTAACATATTATGTAGACTGCCAATAGGATTTTTCAGCCCTTCTCATTTGTTTAGAACTTCTGTTCCTAATGTCGTATATTAATATTATACATGGATGATTATAAGAACTATCAAAAAGCTCGAAACAAATGAGAAGCGTTGAAAAGTCCTATTTATGTTGTGTTAGGATGGGATGATGAAATGTGTCAGTATTTTGTATTAGATAAAAAAAATAGCAAGTTGTCCGAATCATCATTGTAAATCAAAAACAGGTCTTTTGAGATATTAGACTTTGGCATCCATTTATCCAACGTTGTAATAGGCATCAAGAAAAGAACAAAAAGAAGAGAACAATACTTTGGGCAACTTGCTACTTTTTTTATCTAATACAAAATACTGACACAATTCATCATCCCATCCTAACTATTAGGGTGGCTATTAGAGCCACCTCAGAAAATTTTACTTTTGTTTAATAATGGTATGTAAATTTTTTCTTTATACGGTCCACGTTGCCTTTGAAACTTTAGAAATGGATGGTATGCTTCTGTTGGAGTAATTTAGTGTTAAATAATAAAGTTTTTATTTCTACTATTTTCCTTGGTGAGATGTACCACTAGTGTAATGAACGTGCAATGTTTACTAAATTCCCAAAAAATTGTATAAGACTGTCAGAATATCACTGGAGAGCAATGGAAACTCTCAGAGTTTATTATAACTGTAAACACCAAGAATACAAAATAAGAGGCACACGAGTTGCAAGCTAGCTGGGCAGCACTGATAAACAAAGGCATCTCAGTCACGCATTACCACTATTGTCGGACTATTATTTATTGCATTCATTAAGTGCAACAAGACAGTCAAATGGAAACAAACGCATTAATATATTATACACTTCAATAATATACCCTTTCTCTAAAACATTGAATTTTACTACGTGGCTCTAATAATTTGATCACCCACTGTATGTTACATAGACTGACAGAAATATCCATATCATAAATAACTTCGAGATATAATTATAGAATTGTACGCATCATGCAACAAATATATATGTAGCAGTAAACAATGGGTACAAGGAACAAACAATTAACAGAATCGAAAATCAAAAACTGCATAAAAAAGCCTTGAAATTAGTCTTCCCATTATCATAGAAAAACCCAGAACCTATCTTCTTCTCTATCACAGGTAAGATATCAACAAATATGTAGCCAAACACATAAAAAGAAAGGAATAACGCCAGCTTTCAGAACTAACAACTTACAAATATTTTAAATAAATCTTGTGGAAAGATTGAAAACAAAAGTTTTGTTTATTGTTAGACATGAATTTCCAACCATCGAATCCGTTAATTCTTTTCATTACACTTTAAGCACACTACACTCTAAAATAAATTTGTAGTAAAGTGTACAATCTGATAAAATAATACCGTCTTTTCCGTTGGCATCGGTCCATTTTAATTCGTATCTACTTATCCAATATATTTGAAAATATCATTTAACCTAACCTATTTTTTATAGTTTAGACTTGCCTTATCTTTTTCTCTAAAAGATATAAATAGTTATAAATAATTATAGATAAATAATTTAATTGAAATCTACACTAACATTTGTTTAAAAGCACATTTAGATATTATGAATACTTTGTTAAAGAAAGAATAATCTATAAATGTTAAAATATACTACTAGTTAAAGAAAGAATAATCTTTTTTAGCCGTAATAGGTCCACTGCACATTATTTAAATTTTGGCACGAAATTCAATATGACATTGCCTGCACATGCGCAAATAAAGGAACGAATTGGACAAATTAACGTCTCCTGTAAGTAAAACAGTAAAAGTAAAGGAATCTTTTATTTTGACAAATGACATTACATATTTTTATTTTTGTTAATTTGTACAAAATAACTTCTAAAATGTGCTAAAATTCTATTTGTTACCTGTAATATAGATAAAAAGTAAAATAAGTTCATGGAAAAGAGTAAAACGTTGAATTTAATTAATTCAGAAATACTCTATTTTAGTTGTTAAATACTTTTGCATATTATGGGTATAAAAAATGAAGAATTTATGGACAATGGATTGTTAGGGAATATCCAGTTCCAGTTCTCAACTACCTAGTGAAACGACACCATTGCAGAATCTTCAGACAGCAGTTAAAGTGCTGTTTAATCAATCATAAATTATTGCTTCAATTGTTATTGAAAGAAGGTTTGGTATTTTAAAGAGATTTTTCATATTAATATGTGAAATGAGATGCAATGCAAGATACCTTTTGTTAAAATAGTATCAGCTTTACAAATATTGCAGTTGTTTAGAGAAAACATTGAAATACTGGCAACTGAGCCTGCGGTTATTTAATCCAACAAGCTATGGCAGTTCCTACATTTTATACATTTTTAACCAGGAGAAAATCTAGTGCAACTTTTTGGGCAGTGTGTGTTTGTTTGTTTTAAAATGTTGCCATTTAAGGCAAATACAGTAAAACCTCCGTTAACCAAAACATCGGTAAACCGAAATGGCTGACAGTTTCAATAATTTTGTCAATAAAAAGTATATTAAACAAAAAGCAATAAAATTAAGGAAAATGAACATGTTGAGTGTTTTTTTTAAAGAAATCTATATATTCTTTTGTGTTTCTCTTTGACAATGATAATGTTTTGTAGCTTTATCTCTCCAATACTATGTAATGTGATAAATTAATAGTACAAAAAACAATGTCATTTTTAACTGAAACTCTTTATCCAAAACAGACTACCCACCCCCACCCCCTAATTATTTCGGTTAACGGAGGTTTTACTGTAAATGGTTAATGTTGATAATATATTCTTTTTTTTGGACTGCAGTTTGTTAATAAATTTATAAATACATACATGATATTGGTGTTTGATTTGAAAAGATTTTAAGTATCATTTAAAGTATGTTATATCACATTCCGTTAAAAGAACTTCCACAACTAGCAAAAATGTATGAATAAACAAATTGTTTTAAAGGACAAAAAAAATAATAGTAAAGGAATTGGCTTTATGGTTTATGGTGGTTTGTTATAGCACATTTAAATAACCAAATGCTGATAGCATGCAAATAAAAGTGTAATACTTTTGGTTCAAAACTTCTAATAGATTCTAATACATAAAGTATTAAAATTTAAAAAATAAAGACTTAAACCTTTGTTTTATTGTATTAACCTGTTTATATTGTTAATACCATTTATGTTATATATCTGTTGAATTGAACTCCTATTTTTGAATCCAGAATTTTAACAAATCCTAAACTTTTCCACAATGTCTCGTCTCAAGCATGATATTTGTGCATTCAAATTAATTTACATTGCATCTTAAATACCTTAGATTGCATATCAACCAAAGGATAACATGGAACAAACACCTCCAAATGAAATGCAGGCAGTTGGATCTCAAGTTCAGACAAATGTACTGGTTCCTTGGTAGGGCATCCAAATTGTCATTAAATAACAAATTCCTACTATACAAAGCCATGTTGAAATCAATTAGGATGTATGGTATCCACCTCTGGGATTGTGCTAAATTAACACACATCACAACCATACCACAATTTCAATCAAAAGTCCTTTGATTAATTACTGGTGCACCTTGGTATGTCAGTAATCTCACACTGATCTGAATATTCCCTTCGTAATAGATGAAATACAGCGACCAACCATGAAAGTCGAACAAGAAACCAAGACAACGAACTGATCAAACATATCTGCCAATGGACCAATAATCAGAAGATTCAAGCAAACGTGGCTACAAGATTTAATACAACAGTGAAATAAACCTATAAGACGAAGCATCATTGGATCATCATCCTTCCTTGCTTAAAATTTCATTCAAACTTGCTTAAGAAATTGATTGTAAATAAGAGTTCACAAGGAGAAAAAAATATATACAAATGTTATTTTAATTCCAATATACCTACCTTTAGACATTACAAAAGACATAAACATACCATTGTAGGTTTAGAATTTGAGGAAATCGAAAATATTTTAAGTTAAACATGAACTTTGTACATATATACTATTTAATATTTTTTTACCTAGAATTTATACTTGTCTTTTACATGTTTAATATGTAGAACTTTCCTTTCAGTTAAATACAACTTATTTTTACCTACTTATTTCTTTTTAGAGAGGATATTTTTGTGATATGTGCAATCAGATGAAATTGCCAATGCTGGCAGCATTTTATCAGTTGGGGTTTATTGAGTGTTAGAAATTAACTTTAATGCACTATTTTTACTGGGAATACGCTATAGTTTTACATTAACATAAGTTTACAATTCAAAACGTTAAACTAACTTAATTTTAAAGTAAAATTTTGGATAGTAAACTGTGTTAAGCACAAGAAAGTGACTTTATAAAAATTAAGTGTACAAAATGTATTAGCATTGTTTAAAAAAGGGTAGTTCTTAAACAATGGTATTAGTTAAAATGTAACTTGTTTCTCTTGTTTTCACCACTTTCTCCTAGAGAGGATATATTTTTGTATAGAATAAGTATTTAACATTTTTTGAAATTATTTTTTAGAAGTTTCAGTTATGTTGCTCATGTCAATATTTATAAAAATTATTATATTTTAAATAAAACTGGTTTTTGTATATAACAAAATAGCCTGTCATCTGTCATTTCTTCTTCTTTTTCGGCTGTCATCTGTCATTCCTTCTTCTTTTTCGACTGTCATCTGTCATTTCTTCTTCTTTTTTGGGCAGTCATCTGTCATTTTTTTCTTCTTTTTTGGCTGTTATATGTCATTTGTGAACAAAAAATTTAGTAGAATTTTTGGTAGATTTTATCCTGAATCTAGTAGAATTTAGTAGATTTTATATATAAATCTAGTAGAAAACGAGGTTCGGTCGTTGGCAACCCTGTCTGTAGAACCTCTTTCTTGTATGTTGGTGGCAATCTCGCTTCACTATTTGAATGAGACAGTGCCATTCCATCCGTATTGACAGTTCATTGCGTACAACTCGTTTCTTTGAAATGCTGTAGGAAAAAAAGTGTAACACTTTTCTACACCTACCTCCGAGACGGTGGTGGATATTGCACTCGTCCTGCGCAGTATCATCCAACCGGAGCCAGCTGTTTAGCCGTTAAATGTGTTTGTTTACAAAAAAGATATATTTCTTTTTAGTTTAATTTAAACTAGATTTATAAATTGAAAAAACTAAAGTAGCTACAAGTTTTAATTTAATTTTGCTTAACCTCCGAGTGGCACTTTCCTGTAATTTTAAAATTATCACTTTTCAGTGATTTTTTTAATATGCTTTTGTGCTTTAATATGCTTTTAAGTTCAACAAAGCATTTCCTTTAATTACAATTAAGCCAAAACATCGCAAATCCTGGGCCCTGGACTACTAAAGGTATCCGGTATCCGCATATCAGCCATGAATATGCATTCACTACTCTACATCAAGAAATTTACTTTCCAATGGCTCTGTCACTGAATATATCAGCAAGTATAGGAAAACCTATTTAAAACTTATAAAATCAGCTAAAAAATCGTAGGTACTATCAAAATTGTCTGAGAAGCTCTAAAAGTGTTGCAAAAGAAACTTAGTCCATAATAAACGATCTTCGAAATAAAATTCACCCAGCTTAAACATTTTTCCTTTCAGACCCTGGAAATCTAAATGAATACTTTGTTAATGTGAGTAAAAATATAACATCAACAGCTTCGTGCAATTGTACTTGAGACATTGTGTCAGGTGAGGTGTTTGAAAATTTGAGTAACTTGATTCTGGGGTGTGAATTTCTAAAACTTTTAAGTGTGGTTTTTAACCGTTGAGAAAAATTATTTATTTAGTGTTGTGTTTATAATTTAATATATGTTTTAAAATGAGTTTTGTTTTATTTTTTGAGAAAAAATTAAAAATACAGCATACTTACAGTACTTTTTTTGAAATGCTATTTTCCAAAGTTTATAAAATTTCTTACGCTCGATTTTATATTAATAAAGTTAAAGTGGACTTTAAATTTAAAGTTTTCTTTAACTGTAACAATTGCTTTTTTTAAGGTAACACACACTTTAACTTTATTATGAAATCGAGAGTTAGTCAAAATTCTAAATGCTCAGTAAATAATAACAACAATTAGGTACTTGTATTGAAAACAACATATTTTGTAATTTGAAAAAAAAAACAACATATTTGCAACATAGATAACAAAACAACATGCTTTGTTACGTATTTTAAAAAACTCTCCATCATGCATGCTCCATGAGAAAAGAAAATATAAAACTAATTTCATCCTTATTATGTCTCAGATGGCGTAGCTACTTTTGCTATAACTACTCAATGCTTTGCTACTCTACCTACCTACATACAATTTGTATTGTTTTATCAAAAAACAAGCATTTACATACTCTGCAAATTGTATATTTTTTCTTTGCATTTTCATATGAAAAAACCGCGGTATTTATCTTGAACTTTTTTTGAACAAGGTGCAATACTTAGGTAATATTATTATTAATAAAACAAAGTATATTAAAATACAATGTTAAAAACTTTAATAATATTAGCAATATTTAAAAACTTCAATATATTATATTATAGTATACATATTATGAATCAGTAGAAACGATTATATTTAAATTTGGTAAATTATAACTCCAATCGACCAGAGCACGACCACACAACCCAAAACACAAGTACGCAAATATGGTTGTGTGAAGCGTGGCTCGAAGCCGTGCAATTTACGAGACTCGCTCGATCTGTAGATCCTTGTGTCCTCATCTCGCCAATTAATGATTCTTTTGAGAAAGGTAAATTTCCAGAGTACCTAAAGACAGCTATCATTATTCCTCTTCATAAGGGTGGTGAAAAATCTAATTCCTGCAAGTATATACCTATTGCATTACTACCGGTACTCCAAAATTATTGAGAGACTCATAAAAGCATGACTTATGTCCTTTCTTGTTGAAAACAACATTTTATTACAAAAGTTCGGCTTTTTAAATAATAAATGTACTGCTGATGCCATGTTTTCTGTACTACATGAGGTTTATCAAGCACTGAGCAATAATCTTCACACTGCCACTGTTTTTTGTGACTATGCCAAAGCTTTTGATTGTGTAAATCATGAAATTTTGATAAAAATAACTAAATTTATATGGAATTCGAAGAATTTCTTTGAATTGGTTTCAATCTTACTTGGATAGTTGGAAACAACTGGTTAGAGCAAATAATACAGACTTTAGTCTCCAAAATATTGTATGTGGGGTCCTCTACAAACCACAAGGTTCAGTATCAGGTCCTCTACTTTTCCTTACGTTTATTAATGACATCCCTAGTTTAAAAATTAATGGAAAAAATTTTCTTTTTGCTGATGATACCAGTATTACTTGGAGCAACTCAAATATTGCTACTATACCTTCTGATCTACTCACGATAAAAACCTGGTCCGATTCTAATTTACCTTTTTTTAACATAAAACAGTAGCATTATCCTATACAGGAGCTCGTCAATCTTTACCTCTTAACACATTCACAGACACAACTGCATATGAAGCCACTTACTCCATAAGATGTGTCTACATCTAAAGTGTGTCTGTGAATGTGTTAATAACAGCCAGATCAGTATCGTTGATTCTGTAAAGTTTCTTGGTATTTTTTTTAGATAGCAATCTTAAGGGTTAAAAGGGTCTAAAGGGATAAACATTCACTGAAAGCGATATTATCTTTAATACCCGTGGTGCCTTCAACATTTAATGTCTTACTAAATTATTCTTTATAGGCAAAAAAATTTAAGGAATTTTGAATTAATTAGTTTTTAAATAAGTACATTTACCAGCAACAGTTGTAACGTAATTGTGTCAACTCGACAGTATTTAACTAGTTATTTGAATTTAATACCCTAGCTAGGGCATTATTTTTCAAAATAAATATTGAAAAATAACGCCCTAGGGCATTATAATATAACTTACTTTGAAATCATGTACAGTGGAACCTCGATTATCCGTCTCTCCATTAACCATCACCTCTGTTAACCGTCAGGGTACATACAGAAGTTGTATTGAGTTATACATTAGCAATCATTTAAATGCAAAAAAATAAAAAAAAAAGGTAATTTGATTTGTGATGAGGACACAAACGGCTATCCATTGCTGACAGATAAAGAACTCATTGAAATGGCAACAAAGGCGGACCAAACCTATTCGGAAGCTGACACAGTAGCTATATTGATGCTTGGACACAAGGAAGCTTGACTGTAGCTATATTGATGAACCTATTGTAACTGACAAAGATTTGCGTAAATAATCTAGAGAAGCTGCATCGCATATGCAATAATTCATCGAGTGGTATTCTCAACAAGAAGAAGCCAATAAAGTAGATTGCATGATCTTATGCCTTATGCCGATTAAGAAATTCAGCCGTCGCAAAATATGAAGCAGCAGTAAAACAAACACAAATTTCAGAATATTTTAAATTGATTCGATTGTATGAACACAAATCCCTCTTATATTGTCAAACAAACCATACAAATGAAATTTGAGAGTTGTACTATGAATTTTTATTTTTTTTTAATGTTCTGTTAACCGTCTTTTCGATTATCCGTCATACCCTTGGTCCAGTGCCCTGACAGATAATCGAGGTTCTACTGTAATAATATGAATGTCCGACTCGTATATTATTTGACAAATAATGACATGATTTTGAAGTCAGTTTGATAAATAATGACATGATTTCGAAGTCAGTTAAGTATGATATAATGCCCTAGGCTCTAGGGCATTATTTTGAAAAATTACGCCCTAGGGTATTAAATTTAAATAACTAGTTAAATACTGTCAAGTTGACAAATAACAACCCAAGTAAAACTATGGTTACCACAATTACGTTACGACTATTGCTGGTAAATGTACTTATTTGAAAACTAATTAATTCAAAATTCCTTCAATTTTTTGCCTATAAAAAATAATTTAGTCGGACATTAAATGTTGAAGGCACCACGGGTATTAACGATAATATCGCTTTCAGTCAACTTATATCCCTCAGGCCAAAGGCCCTCGGTATATACACCATTGACCTCAAGTGTTATTATCCTTATAATACCCTTGGTACCTTAACTATAATCTCACAATCAGCCCATAGAAGGTGTCAAACAAATAAAATATTTGGGAATCATACTTGATAATTTATTAACAATTAAACGATTACTTTATTGATTACAGTTAATTTATTTAATGGAAATTAAGGTAATAATAATAATAATGTTTATTCAAAAATAATCAAATATAAAATCTTCCTGAGACTAAAAACATATTTAAGTGTATAATTAATAAGAATTAACATAGGAAGCCACAAGGAAATAAATCTGCACGTAGCTATAGCCCAAAGTAACTCCTGTTATTTATCCAAATCTTTACTAGTCAAACACATTTGTTTTGAAATTCCAGCAGTTTCTTCTTTTTATACCTTTTAAATATCTGGTGGTTGTTCCTAAAACAAAGACATAAATAAAAATTCTACATTGTGTACCATAAAAAAATCATAAAAATGTGGAAAGTATCACAAGAATAAAGAAAAGTCCCAGATATAAAATTCACTATTAAAATAAAAATAGTAAATAATTATTTATATCTGACACTTTTCTTATTGGAACTTCTTTCTGGTAACATCCTTAATCTCTGACTTTTACAATTTATAAGACAAGAGATGATGAATAAAGAAAGGGAAAAGGACTCTGCAGTATACAGTTACATTCTGCTTTCATTAATCTAGAAAAAAGATCAGAAAGATAATTCAAAGTCCGAAATTGTAAAAGTCAAAAAGAGATTAAGGATGTACCAGAAAGGGGTTCCAAAAAGAAAAGTTTCAGATTTAAATAATTATTTACTATTTTAATAGTGAATTTTGTATCTGGGACTTTTCTCTTTTCTTTAAGAGATATCGCTGAAGCATCCTAATACAGTGGAACCCCGTTAACTCGGATTAATTGGGACCGCGGCCGATCCGGGTTATCGAAAATCCGGGTTAGCCGGAGAAAATGGTAAAAATTAATAAAACATGATATGCTTACAGATAAACTCCGTTATAATTGTCACACAGACACTGGTAAACCACGTTCGCATTCCACACAAAACCACACATACAAAGCGTCGTCAAAAGTCTCATTCTTAGCTTTATTTGCTTTGCACCGATTAAACTGTCTTTTGTTATCATTTTGAAAAAAAAATTCTTCGATTTTAGTTCTATTTTTCTTCCAATCCGATACTGTAGATGTACCGACACCATAATATAATGCTGCAAGATTCACCTTTATCAATTCTACTTAATGCTTCTAGTTTCTTTTCCATTGTCACTACAACATTTTTACGTTTAGTTGCCCTTATAGACAAAAGACACGCAAACACAAAATCTGAATAAATTTACGAACGATTACAAAACGGAAGCGAACAATAATACGACTTTACTACACACAATACCGTCTCTGATGTTATGTTATTTAATACCAGTGATGACTAAGACCATTGTTAAAAAAAGAATTTTAATAGTCTTTTCTAAACAATGCTAACACAGACAGTTTCAAAAAAATAAAGGATAACACAGGTTCCTGTTGTTTTCGACAATGAATGTGGTGTACCATGAGTCATTTTTACTATGCTATATGTAGTTCAATCCGGTTCCATTATCTCTCAAATATTATATTACATAGAGTTGGTACAAAACCTCGTGAACCTTGAAAATGCGTATGTATAACCGAAATAAAATGAAGCCAAAAACATACGACTATTTTATTTGCTGCGAATTGCGCGACAGGGTCCCATCTGCACCCTGATATTTTCAGGAATGTCAGATTCATCAATCGTTTCGTTCGTATATTGACGTCACCAAATGAATGAATTAGGTTCACGAGATTTTGTAACAGCAATACATTTTTATTGTTGAAATCTTTGTCTGATAAAAATCGGTCCGGGTTAGCCGGAGTTCCGGGTTATCGGGGGTCGACTTATCGGGGTTCCACTGTAGTAGATAACTATTTTTGAAATTCCACTTAAATAGACAATTTGATTTCGTTTTGATTCAGAGGTGTGCAGGCAGCTCCACTGGGGACGCCGTAAGGCAGAAACAACTGTCTGGAGATTGTGTATCGCCTCTGGATCGAAAGGAAACATAAACTGTCTCTTCACTATCACAAGAGTATTTTAATATTTTTATTGAATAAAAGTAGTCAAAAAAAAAAGGACTAGTTGGTGGAGCGAAGAGATAAAAATAGCTGTGAAAGAAAAGAAAGTACCATGGAGAGCTTATCTAGAAAATAACAGTTAATAAGCAAGGAAGCTTGTGAAAGAAAAAGTTAAAAAAGCTAAATTGGAACAGTGGGAGAGATTTGGAGAAAAGATGGAGCAAGACAGTAGTAGGACAAACCAAAAATTGTTCTATTAAGGTCTGAAAAAATGAGAGGTAAATCAGGTAGTACTGTCGTGCAAATAAAAAAAAATAAAATGGAGAAACACTTACCCAACCACAAGATATAGTTAATAGATGGAGTAAATATTCCAAAGAGTTGAGTAATGAAATAACAATGGAAGAATTAACGGAAGCCATTGCAAAAATGAAAAATGGTAGTGGCAGGAATAGATAATATCAAAACACGATTGTTGAAATATATGGGGGAATCTGCATTACACTACTTACACAAATTACTGATAACAATTTGGAAACAGAAACGCATCCCAGAAGATTGGGCAACAGCAGTAATGGCTCTTCTGGTAAAGAAGGGAGGTAAAAAAGTAATGTTCAAATTATCGAGGTATTTTCATGCTAAGTGTACTGGCTAAGATTTATGAATGAACACTGGAGATGAGACTGAGAAAGAAAGTGGAACATCAACTAGACGATGCACAAAAAGGTTTCTGACCGGGCACAGTGTCCAAGATCATATCTTTACTATAAGACAATGGAAAAAGCCTTTGACAAGGTACCCGGACATCACATTTGGAAAGGGCTTGAACTGTTCGATGTTGGAGGAGAACTAATTGATGCAAGTAAAATTTATGTACTGGAACATTGTGCGAGCATTAAACTGTGAATCAAACAAATTTGCTAATACACAAGGAGTAAGGCAAGGTGGAGTTTTAAGCTCACTGCTATTCATTATATTATATATATGAATGAACCAATAAAAAAAATGCAGTAGAGTCCCGAAAATTAGATTTAGGTTACCATTGATTAAAAAGTATAACTCTGAGTAAATGTGTATCTGCAGATGACATTGCATTGATACCAAGTTCAGAGAAATCTTTACAAAGCAACCTAAATTTATAGACGAGAGAACTTGCAGACAAAGGAATGAAAATAAAATTAGCAAAGACTAAAACTTTACTTATTTCCAAGACACTGAGAGAAATCCATATAAACCTAGACGGAAATTTAGTAGAACATATGAATGATTTTGAATATTTATAAACTATAATAGACAAAAAATGCAAAAAAAATGAACAACACAATTGCTAAAACATCACGATTATATCACTCCCTCACTACAGGTTTCATCAGCAAAAGAGAAATTAGTGAGAAGACAAAAGGGACAGTATATTATATACCTCCCTTCTCTGCTTCATGGAAGTGAAACATGGCTGGCTTTCCTAATAATTAAGCTTGAATTATCACATCTTTATTATTATTGTAGACATTTAAAATCCTTATTAATTGAATTACATTAAACTTACCACTTATAAAATGTTTACTTTTCATATTTTAATTTTAGTTCCCTTATATCTGTTCTTATTGTGGCTTTTATCCATTGTCCCCGGCTTTGTTTGGATAATTCATTTAAATGTATTGCATGGGGAGCCTTGGGAACAGTACAAAATAAGACTTTTCCCTGTCTGCCCTACTCCCACAATTTACAACAATACAAGTTACATGTATAAGCTTCCCAAGAAAGAAAAACTGATAACTGCTATGGACTAATTCAGTTCTGTAGGCGATAAACTACTTTATATTTGATTTGCTGCACACAATTTCGCTGCACAATCGACAATAAAAACAAACAGGATATTCTTTACAAATGTAAATATTAGGATTAGGTTATGTTATGTTATGTGCCCCCAGTTAGGCCATATTCGGAAGTTCCTTGTCCCTTTGCTTGATTGGCACACCGATAATTTTCGTTTAATACTGTCCGCTGTCATCATGAGCCGCTGTCACATCCGCTGTCATTTTACACTCAAATGTCCATAGAATTTCGTACACTTACACTCAAAAGTGTAACACTAAAAAACAAAGGAACAGACCTTATTTGTACTGTATTGTACGATAGTTATCGTATTATGTCCTGTTTTTTGAGGATTGGATTCCTTTCTTTGTGTCGCTCCTGACACTATCCATCCTCGGTTCGTGTTTTGAGTGGGTAGGCCGTTACTTCCTCGGTCGATACCCTCCTCGTATATGTAACTGTATTTTTTGGTAGTGCTCATGTAGTACTAACGCCTGTTTCTCTTATCCTGCTTCCTATTTATAAATTTGTTCCATTTCGCACATTTCTAATTATTTTTATTATTTTCTTATGTAATTGAACAAACTGTCGACGATATGGAATCTGCAATTTTTCTATTTACAACCTATGACACTGACCTAATAATTGTAATCTTGTCTGCTGTTATGTAATTTGCAACTCCTGCTAACGTGTTATGTTTTGTGACATTGACTTAAGTATGTGTAATGTTGTGGTAGGACACGTAAATAATATTGCAACAGAAATTATTTTTTTCCCTGTATTGAAATACTTTTGTATACTGTTTCTTTTAATTCAAGCAGCTATTTAAATCGACTTTAGTCTAATTATTTAAAATGTTTGGTAAATGTATATAGCTACGTTAAATATAAATATATAATATATAAGCAGGGCCGCCGTAAGAACTACTGGCGCCTGTGTGCAAAAAATCATTTTGGCGCCCCTTAAGGCATTTTGATAATTTTTTATTTTTTTTTGAAGGTAGGTAGGTAGGTAGGTAGGTGCAAATAAAGCAAAATAGGAACAAGTAACACCATAGCAAATCTTAATTAAATAAAGTTTAAGGGGCTTTATTGAATCAATTCTGCTGGACCATCTTCTCACACATAGAGGGTTTAGACTTAACCCGAGAACATTTTTGCTCACCTCACAACATCCCACCTTTTTGTGGATGGCGAACCCAGAGTAACGCGATTTTCAAATTTTGTCCATTAAGGTACGTTTTTACTGCAGCGGCTGGCTCGTTAATCGCTGAAAGATTGTCGCTGAATCTGAGCATTGATTGCGGTATACTGTTTGTGTGATTTGTTGGCGGTGCGTGTTTCGGAGTTTTGTATTTGAGAAATTTTTGTGAAGTGAAGCTTGTTTTTATAAGTATGTATCATTTCATAATTTCCTAATTGTATTTTATCACAATTTTGAAGTATCCTTCTTCATGTCTTCTTTTAAATATTGCATGTTTTTCTAATCTTGTAGCATTGGACAATTCTTTCTTCATCCTCTATTTCCTCTGCTCGCATGTATTTTAACAATAATTGTTTTCTTTGAATAATAATATTAATATTGTCCGTCTGTCGTCTGTCCGTCCGTCCGTAAACATAACTCCTCATTATACCAGGTAGAATGAAAATTAGGTGTCCAGTGAAAGCGTATGATCCAGGATACTACTGCAGGTGAGAAAATTTGACCTAAGACTTCCGCTTTTAGAAATGCAACCGCAAGTACTATTTTAAAGTCAATAGTACAAGCGATGTAATATTCGACGCGCTATAGCAAGATGAGAACAAATATATACGTACTTCTGGTTTCATGACTGTCTGCCCGTCTGTTCGTCGTCCGTGAAAATAACTCCTCCGTCATTCCACTAGGTAGAATGACAGATGAGATGTCGAACGAAAGCTTATGATTCAAGGATGGTACTAAAGGTGAGAAACTTAACCTAGGACTTCCGGTTTTAGAAAGGCGACTGGGAGTACTGTTTTAAAGTCGTCGGAATAATATAAGCAATATATTATTCGACTCGCCCATACAAAGGTTATAGACGCTTCAGTCAAAACGGCTCCTACAATCCACACAACCACACGCACAATCAGATACACCGCATTCACTGTTCAGCTACAGAGTTGCCAGATGTGATTTTATAAATCTCCCACTTAGAAACTGAAATTCCCTCAAATTGAAGCTCAAATCTCCCAAATTTAAATTTTTGGCACATTTTAATGAAGTAGTAGTCATATGTAAAGAAGAGTAAACCAAAATTATACTACTTATTAACAGAGGCCCTGTCAATAATTCATAGGTCCTATCGTCTTCGATTATATGAGGGTATAATATACAGTTCTATGTACATTCCGCAAATTTATTTCCCCTAGACGGTTTCAAATTACCAAAAAATTGTGGGAAAATACCCCAATCTGGCAACCCTGTTCAGCGACGATCTTTCAGCGATTAAAAGAGCGAGCCGCGCCAGTAAAAACGTACGTTTAGACGGGACTTACCATAATACTTATAACAAATCCACAGGGTAC
This sequence comes from Diabrotica virgifera virgifera, assembly GCF_917563875.1. NCBI lineage: Eukaryota > Metazoa > Arthropoda > Insecta > Coleoptera > Chrysomelidae > Diabrotica > Diabrotica virgifera. The sequence goes on from NC_065447.1 coordinate 121,517,525, forward strand.
CAGGCGGTGCCGTGGTCGAAAAATTGTTTAAACAATTTTTTTTAAACAAATTCACAAAAGAAAATTTTTCATTTTGAACAAATTTTTTTAGATAACTATGGTCATTCTGAGTAAAAAATGGTTCCTTGTCATTTTTCTCTAAGGTTGATTGTTGTCGAGTTATACGCGATTTAAGATTTGAAAAATGCGAAAAAATGGCCATATACCTAACTCGACAACAATCAATTTTAGAGAAAAATCACTAGAGAACTTTTTTGCTCAGAATTAAACCAAATTATCTAAAAAAAAATTGTTCGAAGTGAAAAAATTATTTTTGTGAATTTGTTTAAAAAAGTTGTTTAAACAATTTTTCGACCAAGGTACCGCCTGGAACCCTGTGGATCTGTTATAAAGACCTCTTTTTGAGTAAGCTTTTGCAAAAAAAACCATCGAAATAATTTCGCTAACGGGGGCAACGATACAGCTTGGGCTATAGCGCTAATTGTTAATAATTAAAAACAACAGCTTTGTAGTAAAATAATGACAAAAATTTATTCAGGATCTTGAAGGAGGGGTTTTAAACTTTGACTTCGTCACTTTTTGACTCTCATATTAATAATTTTTAATCGAGTTATTAAGCCTTAAAAATGGCCATTTTCGCATTTTTAAAGTTTAAATCGCGTATAACTCGACAACAATCAATTTTAGTGAAAAATGACAAGAGGCATTTTTTACTCAGAATGACCCAAGCGATCTAAAAAAATTGGTTCGAATGAAAAAAATTATTTTTGTGAATTTGTTTTAATAATTTTTCGACCAAGGCACCGCCTGGTTCTCTGGATTTGTTATAAAGACCTCATTTTGAGTAATTTGCAAAAAAATCGAATCGAAATAATTTCGCTAACGGGGACGAGGATACATGCCGGTCTAATTAGTTATTTGATGGGTACGCGGTTATCAAATATTGTCGATTCATCATTTGAGTGTCACACAATCGTTGGGTTATAGATGAGATAGAATTACCGCCCACACACTACTACTTACATGTTTAGAATTTTTCCACGAAATCAGGGCTTAGTTAGGTATTTCTTATCTACAGTTTTGTCTACGGAATTGGTGTTTGTTATTTTTATAGCAGGATTTTTTATTTTATATCTATAGAAAGACTAATATAATGTCATCCAAACAAAGTAAAACTGATCTATTTAATTTCTCAACTTTTATTTTAAAATTAATTTTTGCTTTTTGATTTTTTTTGTAAATATTTTGCAATTTTTGATCCTTAATTTTTGCGCCCCTAAAGGATGGCGCCCGTGTGCATTACACACTTTGCACTTATGGTAGCGGGGGGCCCTGTATATAAGATTGCTTTGTAGAATTATAAAAATATTAAAATTTACGTATTTGATTTTAATTCAAGTGTCTATTTATGTTTTGAACTATGCGTATCGTATTTTGCTGAACAAGATATAATGATTTTAAGTCAAGGTTAATTAATAATTGTCTATGTTTTGTTGAATGCGTTATCTCTTTTTTAGAGAGGAATACCTTTTATTAATAATTGTTCAATAGTTTATGTAAACGTAAGATAATTTAGATATAAATGAAGAATATTGTATAGACTGGACGATTGAATATTGTATAGACTATATTTTGATTTATTCGGTATACGATACGTGCAATGTTGGAAAAATGTAATTCGTTCAAAAACTTACGTTTTTTTCTTTCTCGTTTCTGCGCGTTGAGTCGCTCTCTTGTCTGGTTGGCCCTGTGGCTCGGTCTGGATGCTGTCCGGCTCTCCTGCTTCTGTTTTCTGATGTGGAAGCTGTCCGGCTCTCCCGCTTCTGGATTCTGCTCTGGAAACTGTCCGGCTCTCCTGCTTCTGTATTCTGCTCTGGAAACTGTCCGGCTCTCCTGTTTCTGCTTCTGTTCTCGAAACTGTCCGGCTCTCCTGTTTCTGCTTCTGTTCTCGAAACTGTCCGGCTCTCCTGCTTCTGTATTCTGCTCTGGAAACTGTCCGGCTCTCCTGTTTCTGCTTCTGTTCTCGAAACTGTCCGGCTCTCCTGTTTCTGTATTCTGCTCTGGAAACTGTCCGGCTCTCCTGTTTCTGCTTCTGTTCTCGAAACTGTCCGGCTCTCCTGTTTCTGCTTCTGTTCTCCCGGGCCTAGCGTCGTCTATCTGCTACTGGGTTCGTTTGGTGTGGACTGTAGTTGTAGGTCTCCTTTTTTTCTCGATAAGGACCATGTATAAAATAAGGGAAACACCAAATAGCGATAAAGGTAATTTATTGATGGAACCGACACTAGGATAAATTTTTACCCCGGGAGAACTTTGAATACTGACTGGTACGCGTTTAGTTGAGGACTGATGACTACCGAATTTAAAGTTACATCTTGACTGCAGGAGTTGATTCTTGAGAATGATTCTAAATGTGTATTCTTTCTCAGCGGTGGCATTTAGTATTGGTGTCAAGCCACGCGCTGAGCAAGTTTACAAATATTGAGAACAAAGAAATATATTTGATCATCAAATTAAATAATGCAATTGCCCGAATTATTGTTTACAATTTACAATTCGTGAACTAAATTAAAAACCCGTACATGTATTATACCATAACAAATTGGCTCATGTCATATACGGGGTGATAAAAATATACTGTTCAATATCGGATATGAATAATGAATGTTTGATATTGGACAAAGTAAGAACAAAAAAAGGATACCAAATGGGAGAAAAACAACTTAAAATAATCTGCTATGCAGACGACGCAATACTAATCTCTCAAAGTGAAGATGATTTACAACGTATGCTGCACGAATTTAATATAACCGCTAGAAAATTTAACATGTTAATTTCCCCAAAAAAGACTAAATGCATGGTTATAACAGCAGATCTAATAAGGTGTAAATTAGAGCTGGAGGGTCAAATAATAGAACAAGTCATGGAGTTTAAATATCTAGGCATAACACTATGCAGCTACGGAAAGCTCGAAACAGAAGTGGAAGATAAGGTGAATAAAGCAAACAGAGTCGCAGGTTGCCTGAATGAAACAATATAGAGAAATAAAAACATCGGAAAAGAAGTGAAAGGCAGAATTTACAAAACAGCCATCAGACCAATAATGACCTCTATTTACATTTAAAAAAATCATCGATTACGTCATCGCGCCCAGATGGATGACGTCACTAGTATGAGATATATGCCAAAATATCATAATTTAAAAATAAAAATCGACCTGTTTCGGGATTTTTCTTCAATGTCGCCGGTTTAAAAAATAACGAATTTATTCCTTTCATTTGCACCATACTGTATATGTATCATATAAGAAATAATATAAGTATGTTTAAATTATCCGTGCTTTTGAATTATCCGTACTACGTCCGTTCCCGTCGAGCACAGATAAAGGCCGGGACACACATATCCGCACCGAGTCAGCACCGCGTCCGCACCGAGCAGTGACAACAAGGCTGGCCTTGTTGTCTATGCTCGGTGAGGGCGCGGTGCGGACGTGGTGCGGATATGTGTGTCCCGGCCTTAATTGGGGTTCTACTATATTATAATATACCGAGGGGTGAATCGTCAAAAGAACCATAGGAAACTCAATGGGAAATTCTAAACTGTTGAATTCCTGCTTCCCTGATTATTTTACATCAAATTTGATACTTGTACGGATAATTTTAACATTTATTTTCGATACAGATTTCAGTCCTATCCTTTACAAATAATACTTTCCCATGACTATTGATGTAAAATAATTAGCCTTATACCTTCATATTTTCATGTAGCTATCCTGTTTAGTTCACTAAATTCATATTTTTCACACCAGTGTTTTTATCAAACTAGCGCGCTAACGAAATAAACCAGCATTAAGTTAAGGCCTGGTTTGTCTGACCAGATCGGTCCGAAATATTTCGGCGATTAAAGATGATCATCGGTAAGAAATATGATAAATTAGAGTTCTTTGCATTAGAGTATGAAATGCTAATAGAAAAAGTTAAAGATTACTCCTACATATAATTCAGTAGGTACAGTATGAAACAGTTGCGTAATTAAGCGAAAAAATTCTTTGAACTTGGTATCGCTGTCCACAAGATGATTTACTACCAACGCTTCGTAAAAACCTTCTTTGGATTTATTCTCAAACACTTTCAAACTTACTATTTTCATTGTCTACATATTTCTAATAACGCAGACGCATTGTCGTCATCCTGTTCTTCTTCTAAGACCATAGCAATAAACAAAGTCTTATCTGCATACATTATTTTTTAGGATGAGTTTCTTTTAAATACATAAAATTGACACTGAAACTTATATAGCAACGAAATGACTGCATGTATACAAACCACAAACAGACGGAACTTCTGAACGGAATAATTCACTGAGATAGAGCGATCTTTTTCGTGCTACATCAACGAAATATTTCGGGCCGATCTGGTCAGGTCAGACAAACCAGGTCTTTACAAACCAAACACAAACGGGTAGAATACCTACTGTAGAAAGGTCGGGTGCATAAATATTAAGTAGGGGTATAAATTTAAATATTTTTTGTATTCTACTAGGAGAATATACTTTTATACTAGCCAGAAGAAAGAAAAGGCAAAAGAGAACTACGATCCGAGAGATCGATACACGATTTCACTATTTATACTCTTCCAGGATTCAACAAATAAAAGAAGAAAGATGCTTATAGGTATCACTTACCAGCAAATTTTTTTAATGTGATTTATTTTATTTCATATATTTATTTTATTCCGTTGATCTGTCTCTCATAAACCCAAACTGATTTTCTGACATTTAGGTTTCGTCACATACCTGTCTATCAATTATTACACTCTCTTATAGTTTTATGATAATATCATAAAACTATGTATATCTATGACTAGGTAATTCTATGGTCATATTATACAAACATCGAAAAAGTGTAGAGATATTTTTATTATTTATTACATAATAAATTCAATAAAATAAATCACGTGATCTTTCAATAGGGCTTTTCATTCACAGTCATTTGTTTCGAGCTTCTCTCACATGTCGTATAATCCTTGTATATTAATATCATACACAGATTATACAACTTATGACAGAAGCTCGAAACAAATGACAATCGATGAAAAGCCCTATTGCCATTGAATTTATACAGTAAGAACCACCGTACTAGACACATGGGTATGTACATAATTGCTATCCGCTGTGAGCTCGTACGTAGAGGGGATATTTACAAATAGGGCTTTTCATCGATTTTCATTTGTTTCGAGCTTCTGTCATATTTTGTATAATCTGTGTATAATTTTAATATACACGGATTATACGACATTTGACAGGAGCTCGAAACAAATGACTGTGAATGAAAAGCCCTATTCTCGAGCGCCAGTAGTGGCAAGTCTGTAAACGTTTACCGGAAATTTGACATAAATGTCAAAGTGATTAATGTAAAATTAAAATTAAAAACATTAATTATAAAAAATATTAGTTGGTCAAAGCTGTGGTATATATTTTTACCTTAAATATACTTACATTTTAAATACTGAATTTAAGTTTTTTTAATGTTCCGTAATATGTAATTATAATTTAATCTAAAAATCTTAGCGCCATCTACACGATAATTGTGAAAGTATCCGAAGTAAGAAATTCATATTTTATCAATAGAACGTCAAAATGATTAGCAAAATTTTAAAAAAATCTATTACAATTTAATTAATTTTTGCGTTGTAAATTTTAAGCGATAACAATTAAATAATAAATTTAAAAATTACCGGTGAAAGATAATTCCAGTAATCCGCTAGGAGCGCCACCAGCGAAGCTCAGAGCGTATAGTCATGGGCTAATCCGGCCCATTCTCAGATTCTCAGCGACTGTCACAGTGACTTTCATGTCTGTCATGTCATGTTACTGCCAATAAACTATTCAAAATATTGTAATTGTTTTTCCATAAAAAAATATATTTTTAATTATGGTGTATTCAGTTGCGGGAAAATTTCAAATGGTCAAATGGTATTACGAAGGTAATAAATACACTTCGACGAATTCGAGAATTATTTCCCGTTGAATTTGAAGGCAGTCCAACTCCTGCATTAAAAACCGTATCGCGTGTGATAAATAATATTCAAAGGCATGGATGCCTCAACCCTCGCAGACACAAGCGTGCTCCTGTTTTTGATGAAAATCGGGAACAGAAAGAAGTGATGATTTGTGCGTCTGTCAATCAAAATCCTACAATGTCCTGCAACGAAGTAGCTGAGGTAGTAGGCTCAAGTGTGACTACAGTTAGAAGGGTTTTGAAGAAAAATGGTTATCGTGCATACAAAATCAAACAAAGTCATGAAGTATTTCCCGAGGACAATATTCGACGCATGGAATTTTGTGAAGCGGTTATGGAAAAGGCTAACCATGACAACAATTTTCTCAACAATATTGTCTTTACGGATGAGTCAACATTTCCATTACTACATCGTCATAATTCATCCCTCGTACGTTATTGGTCTCGGGAAAATCTTCATCGCCTTTTCCAAGTCCGTACACAGTATCCCCGAAAGTTAAATGTATGGGGTGGAATTTTGGGAGGTAATATGATTGGACCATTTTTCATAGACGGAAACCTAACTGGAGCAAAATATTTGGAGCTACTACAGCAGCAAATTGTTCCGGAAATCCGTAGAATCGCCGGCGACAGATTTGATCACATGTGGTTCCAGCAAGATGGGTGCCCTGCACACAACACTGCTGGAGTGCGACAATATTTAGATATGATGTTCCCAAATCGTATAATACGCGGAAGACAGTGACTATCTTGTGGCCAGCGAGATCACCGGATCTGTCGCCCAATGATTTTTTCTTGTGGGGATACATCAAATCATATATTTATGGTCATGACAGAGCTAATAATTTGGAAGAACTCAAATTAAAAATTGAACGGGCGTTCCAAAATATTAGCCCTAATTAACATGCTTTCCAATGTACGTTCAAGTTTTTATAACCGGATGGATTACTGTCTTGCTCAGGAGGGAGGACTTTTTGAGCATCTTTTGTAAATAATTTTTTGTATTATGTATTTATATTTATTTAATGTTTTATATTTCTAGAATTATATTGCTTGTTTGAAAGAATGTCGTTGTTTTTGTTTCAAAAAATAAACACATCAGAAAGCTTATTTTCATATTCTTTTGATTAATTATTACTTATATGGTAATGTACTATAAACTAATATAACTCGAAAATATGTTTTGTCTATTAAAATATTATAAAGTACCAGGCCCGGTCCTAGGGATTTTGCCGCCCTGGGCAAGATCGGCGACCGCCGCCCCGCTCCTCCCTCCTTAGTTGGCCCAAAAACTCAAAAATTTCACTATGGCTCTTAATTTGCTGAAATCTATCACTTAATGCATTAACGGTTGTGTCTATAATTTTTAAATAGAAGCCAACTTTATATTATTATCGTGTCTCTGGAAATAGGTCCATACTTTCATCTTCAGCCTCATAGCCAAATTGTCTTTTCACTTTTTTCTTTCTTGCTATTACTGTGCCTCTGATTTTAGGGTTCTCAATTTCTAACTTTGATGTGAAGTGATTTGATGTGAAAATGTCATGCCATATTACCACAGAGCAAAAAAAAATAAAATCACGGATTTGATTTGCCAAACATCTTGCCTCATGAACAACCATTTTATCATTGTTTTTATTGAGAGTGATTTCTACCAGGGCATCGTAGATTTCTTCAATGGGAGTAATTGCATCAATTCTACTTTCCAATCTAGTTTCGAACAAAGATTTTAGTGCTAGGCTAGAAATATCAATAGATGCTGAGAAAAAGTTGTAAATTTTTGTCACTAAGGAAAAGAAATAAACTGCAAATTACGAGGCTTTAGTATCATCGTCCACGACTAAGTTGAGTGAATGGCTATAGACAAAAATGCTCTAGGATTCATTTTTAAAATTCTGTTTGGAACTCTCCAGTTCTTCTCTTTCACCTTTGCCCTATTATCATACCCTTGTCCTCTCATATCTTCCAAAGGTATTCCCAGTTCATTCAGTTTTTGCACAATAACTTCTGTAAGTCTCAAGCCAGTGGATTCCAGTACAGGTATAAATCCAAGAAAATATTGTGCAATTTCAGCTCTTTGTGAACAGGAACCTAAATCGACAAAACGTGCAACAATAGTCATCTGTTCCACCCCAGAAAGATCAGGTGTACAATCTAAAATTATCCAATAATACTTTGCTGATTTCAAAAAGGTTAAAATTTTATTTTTGATTTGGCCATGGAGGAGCTGAATCATTTCGTTTCGAATACGTTTTCCCAAGTAATGATGCTTCTTGTTACTCCATTCGTTGTTCTCCTAATGTACTCTTGTAAAACATAATTAACTTTTCCAAAGAGGTCAACAAGCTTTACGAAATTACTAATTAAAATTTGCCGCCCCTAAATTTGCCGCTCTGGGCAGCCGCCCAGTTCGCCCACCCCTGGGGCCGGGCCTGTAAAGTACCTACATACACATATTTTAAAATACAAACTTTTGAAGTATCATTAATAATATAATTGACGCCCTTTGCGAAGTGACAATAATATTGTTATTCTGCTTTAAAATGCTTTATTCAAACATCAACAATTTACAACTTTAACACAATGACAACTATAAACGTCAAATAATACAACTGTTCTATAAATTGGCCACTCTGTATGTTCTTCTTCTTCTTCCTTTATTGGGTTATATCCCTCGGGATAATTCGCCCAGCTTACACCAGGGAAATACTCTTGTCTTGCTCTGGGCAGTCGAATATTTCCAAATATATATGTTAAAGCCTCAATTTTTTTTAAATATATATTAGCAGGAACATCTTCGTATAGGGCCAGACAGTCCCTACAGGAAAGGCAATATTATACCATAAGGGTTAAGGCTTTTATCATTTGGAGGTCCAATATCTTTTTATATCTTTATCTTCTTAATTTTTTTAATTCAAATTTGGGAATTGATTAATTTATAAATTAAGTTTGGCTAAGTTAAGGAATTTAAGGATCAGGTTAATCCTACGTGGATTAAGGTTGGACATAAGTAGGTAAATTTCAATGGGAGTAGGGATATTTGTCTTGGCTAATTCTTTATATAGGTCAAAATTGGGTGACATATTTATAGGGCACTCAAAAATCAGATGATTTAAGGACCCAACTCGGCCACAGTCACAATATGGGTCATCTTTTACTCCTATCCTGAATAGGTGAACTGGAGTAGCACAATGACCTGTCCTCATTCTAATAATGGTGGTTATATGTCTTCTGTCTTGGTATGCAAAATTGTGGTACCAGGGGAGTTTATCTATCTGACCTACAATTTTAGAGTAAAATAAATTATTTCGATTTTTCCCCTGCCATTCTTGCTTCCACCGATTCCAGATGGAATGCTTGATGTCTGGTAGAAAGTTGGAATAGTGAAGACTGATACCAGCAGCTACATTTAAGGTTCTACCTATATTAGCTAGTTTATCAGCCACCATGTTCCCTTTAATATTCGAGTGTCCTGGAATCCATGCCAGACTAATATTAACGTTATTTTCTTTCGCTTCAATGATGCCTCTCTTGGTCATGAACGATGAATGTTCTGTTTCCATAGAATAGGTTGATCTGCCTATTTTCTGTAAGGCACTTTTAGAGTCCGAGCAGATGATTGCTTGTTTAATCCCATTTTTCAAAATAATTTGGAGGGCATGATTAATTGCGACAATCTCAGCCGTACATATTTGGGTATACTTAGGTAGTTTACTGGTATAAGAATAGTTGATCTCTCGGCTAAAGACACCAAAGCCTGCTGATCCTTCATCATCAACCGAGCCGTCCGTGAACAATTTGGTGTGACTAGGTTTATTTAGAATTATTTTTTGGAGTTGAACTGAGACAAGTTCATCTGAACGATTAGATTGGATATTTATGATTGGAATTGTTGATAATTGATGGTCTAGTTCAAAGTTATGGCATGGGTATAAGTCACTTAAATATAAGTTGGGATAAGTACTTTTAAATTTGTTTTTTAAAAGCACTAGATTCACTTCTGTTTTTCCAATGATTTTGGTTCCTTTGAATTGCCAAGTCTAACAGGTCGAGAGCGGAAATAATTGGGTTGCCAATTAACATTAAATTTTTTAATATAAATTTAGAGCTAAGCCATTCCCATCTAGATTTAAGCGAGATCTGACCACTTTCACTTAAGAGAGCATGAATTGGGGTAGATTTCATGCATCCAGTTATAATTCGGATACTTTTGTATTTTAGTTTCTCCAATCTTTTAATTAAGGAAGTTGGACAATCGAAAATTACCTGGCAGCCAAAGTCCAGATGGCTCTGAATCAGACCATTGTGTACAATTTGTAAGGTTTTTGGATCACTTCCCCAATAAGTCCCACAAAGAGCTCTCATCACATTCAGGCCACGATTTACTTTTAGTTCTATTGAGTTTACATATGAATTCCACTTTAAGTTTTTTTTAATATTTACCCCCAGGTATTTGACTGAATCCACCCAACCAATATTCTGGTTACAAAATATTACGTTAGGGGAGAGATTTTCGTGTTTCCTTTTGTAAACAATATTGCAGAAGATTTGTTCTTAGACAGATTTAAATTGTGGTCTAGCAACCATGATTCCATCTGAATCAATAATTTATTTACATTAATTACCAATTCATTAATATCACTCCCTCTAATCAGAAGAACCAAATCGTCTGCATACTGAATTAGTTTGCATGAAGAGGGGATTAAATTATACAGGGAAAGACAATATAGGTTGAAGAGGATAGGGCTTAATGGGGAACCTTGGGGTAGTCCCAGACTTGATTTTCTTGGGCCATGGGTTTGTCCCAGTTTGTCTTTGACAAATAGCTCTCTATCATTTAGAAGGCAGAAAATCAAATTAGCCAGTTGGGTTGGAATGTTATACTTTAATAATTTGGAATACAAGAGTGATATATTGACATTATCATAAGCAGAAGAGATATCTAGAAATATGCCAACAGTGTATTGATTTTGAGCGAAGCCTATTTGAATTGTTGAGGTGAGGTATGTAAGGCATTCCGTACAACCTCTACCCCTTCTAAATCCTAGTTGTAGTGGATTAAAAATCTTATTATGTTCCACAATCCACTCTATTCTATTCTTTATAAGAGTTTCGAGCATTTTGCCTACACATGAAGAAAGAGCTATTGGTCTAAAGTTTAACGGATTATTACAATCTTTATCTTTTTTGATTATAGGTAAAATTACTGATTGTTTCCACTGAACAGGAACTATACCCGTTCTAAGACTTTCATTGAAAAGTTGAATTAATAACAAAGATCCAACAACGGGAAGATTTTTTAACATTGAGTAGGAAATCTGATCCAAACCAGGAGCCGAGTCAGATTTAATTGAGAGGGAGTTCTGATACTCGTCGAGAGCAAATGGCGGTTCTAGGGCTTGAGGAGATCTAACCAATACTTTATTGACAGCGGAAAGGGGGGTTAAGCAACATAGAATTTCGTGGGATATAGGAGTAGAGGGCAATTGTGTATATATTGAAGGTTTCGAAGCCGATACCTTATTAATTTTCTCCCACACAACTTTTAGAGGAGTGTTTCTATTTAATTTACTGCAAAATAGTCTGAAACTATTTTTACGTTTTGATTTTAGGAATTTTCTTGATTTGGCTATATTCTTTTTAGCCTCGATATAGTTTTCCATTGAGGGGGTATTTTTAAATTTTTTTTAAGGCAGACACTCTCGCAGAGACGACTTCAGCACATGAGTCATCCCACCATGGAATGTGGTATTTGGAATTATTAGGAGGGTGAAGCCAAGGTATTGTTTCATCAGCTACCGATGATATGGAGTTAGTAAAAAATTCGTAATCTTCCCTGGGAGAAGCTAAGAAAATGCTGTTTAAATTGTTATGATAAGTAGACCAATCAGCTTTCTTTAGATTTCTTCTTTTACATGAATGCGGGGGAGATTGAGGACATACACCTATCTGACATATTATGGGGAAGTGGTCACTAGTTCCAGTATCTGAAATAGTGGACCACTTGCCCACACTGGCTGCCACATCGACTGATGCCATTGTTAGATCTACTACCGACTTACTGCCTCCTGGGGCCACCAGTCTAGTTGGGGACCCATCATTGAGAAATACTAGCTCAAGTTCCTCCAAAGAATCAAAAATAATCCTACCATTTGACTGTCTCTAGAACTACCCCATGCCTTATGATTACAATTTAGATCACCCATGATTAAAAATGGCTTATTAAGTAATTTAACAAGGGAAAACCAGTTGGATTTGGAGATAGAGTTGTCTTGTGGACAGTATATATTAAGAATATTCAAATTAAAGTTAGGGAGAAATGTGAGTTGGAATTGGACATCATGATTGAAGCCTGGATTGGCAATTTGAATTTCCCTATAATCAATATTATTTTTGATAAGAGTAATTAATCCGCCATAGCCATCCTCTCGATCTTTTCTGATTATTTGATACCCTCTACATCTTATAACATGTTGGTTTGAGAGCCAATATTCGCTAATAAGGATTATATCTGGGTTAAGGTTTTTTATAAGGATTTTTAGATTGTCAGAATTAGTGTTATACGAACGTATATTCCACTGAATAATAGTTATCGGAGTGTTAGGATTCATTATAAAGAGTATGTTTGCTAGACCAAGGAGTCAAAAGATCTCGAATCCTCAGGCTCGAGATCCTCTATTCCCCTCCGACCCTGGTTTACATTTGTATTGAAAGGTGATACACTTTTGTTTATGCTAGTCTTTAGATCTGCCATATTGTAAGGAATGGAGTATGATTTTGAGTTTATTAAGTCCCCAATGAAGGTCATGACGAGCTCCCTGTGAGATTGGTTCAGCATAGACATGGCCTGATTGAAATCCAAATGAAGTTGGGATAAAGATTGTGAGTTAGTGATTCGAGAATCAGAGTGAGCAGGATTGAATTTTGAAGTCGAAGGCTCATTTATTCTTCTACCTGATGGATTAATAAGTAGTCTTTGGTGGGAGATTTTATCATAACCTGTATTTTCTTGTATTGAAGGTCTTCTTCTTTTTGGTGGAGATTGAGTGACTTGACTAAAAGGTTTTGAATATTGAGCTGAGGCTGCAGACCTCCTCTCCTGTGGTAAGATGCCATTAGAATTATTCTGATCGCTATGTAAGGGGGGGAAATCGTTTATGTTTAAAGATGAATTATTATGGATCCTAGGAACCTGCTGACTTGCCTCATAGAAAGATAGATTAGAAAAGGACATTAGATCCTTAATATCTTTTTGTCTGACTCTCTCTCTACAATTACGACTATTTGATTCATGGTCAGAAGATTTGCAGAAAATGCAATATTTTGTACACGTATTAGATGAAGAATCCTCATGAGAAGTTCCGCATCTAGCACATTTCTTTTTTCCTCTACATTGGTTCGTAGAATGGCCATAAAGTAAGCAATTTCCACATTGAAGAACAGGGCTGATGAATGGTGTGACCCTCATTGGTAGTTGATATATGGAAATTTCTTTAGGAATAGTTTTTCCTGAAAAAGTTATGCTAATAGTTCCCGTGGAGACAAATTCAACCTTTGAATCCACTTGTACTCTCCGGTTCATTCGCTTTACACTTAATATCTTACATAAAGCCAAGTTGGTTTCTGATGCCTCCTTTATTTCTTCCTCTGTGAATCTTTTATTAACTCCCCTTACTATACCCCTACAAGAAATCTGATGAAATGGAATGAACACGTCATACCCTAGGGCTTCCCAATCTTTCCTCACAACGAAATCGTTGGCTGCTTTTCTAGTGGCAAATAATACCCCTATCCTGTTTTTACATTTTCTACTGATTTTCGTGATGTCTTTAATTTTTAAAACAGAAATAGATTTAGCTATACTTAACACGTGGTAATCTCCAATATTTTTATCCTGACCCTGGACAAATACTTCATAAGGACCTATGTCGGTCTCCGAAAATAGTATTTGTTTTTTTCCTTTAAGACTTTTCTGAATAATTGGAGGTTGAGATTGACATTCATGTTGGTTGATTTTATTAGGAGGGTCAGGTGGTGGAGGAGGATCGGGAGGAACTTCTTCCTCCATCTTATGCGGCAGATTGACGAATTTAAAATCTATGCCAGTCGATGCAAATTAGAAATTAACAGGGAAATATAGATAGTTTTGGCCCTTACCCTTTGGATGAGTCGTCCGTTCACCTCGAACGATAATCACAGATTTGTCTATTTTAAGTTTTCTTCCAAAAAATCAAATGTCAAACACAACAAAATTCACAACAGATATTCACTGCGAAAAGAAGCCGAGGCTGTTCATCCCAGCGGACCTCGACTTCTTATCAACGATAAATAAAAAATTAACAAGAATTAACAACTGTTTTCACACTAAATTAGGTTTGATGAGGTTTTTTTAGCAAAAATTAAAAACTGTCAACTGTGACGTTTTTTCTGGTTTGAAAAAAATCCCACTCTGTATGTTTATAAACATTTTCTGGCGTTAGAAATAACCTACAACTTAATATTTCTTCGTTTACGTCAAGGGACTTTTTCTACGTAGGGATCAATCTGTTTACTTTTTGGCATAAAAGTAAACCGTACAATAAGTGAAGGGTGCAGGATTGTATTGGCTCACTGTGCCCGTGTGTCTAGTAAGGTGGTTCTTACTGTATAGTAGCTATTCCTGTAGATTTTTGTAAGTAAAACATTACGGCAAAAGTGATAACGAATTTTTGACAAAGCTTTTTACAGGAGAGAAACAAACTATAGGTTTTACACTGCAGTAGATATTCTGCTAGTTTTGATTTTCTTCATGCTATAAAGTTCTTGTTGACTTAGTGCAGTGGTCGACAAACTTATTAGCCAAAGAGCCAAATATGAACATTACAACAAATGAAAAAAAATTGGGAGCCACATCTGCTTGTGCAGTAAAAGTTTAATACACACGGCCGGTACTTTCTGTCTCTATTACACCCCGGTTAGCGGAATTTTACAGCGGAAAATTCCTCTAACCGGGGCACAGAATATATAACCACACAGAAGCGAATCTGACTGTCGTTTCCATTGATTTTGTTGGGACCGAAATATTGGACCTTGTGCACCAGTTACAGAATAGAACTTGATGTTCTAAGGAATAGACCATTCCAAATTAAGTAATATTTTTGATACGTTGTTATTAGTTAAATATGAAATATAAAATTTAACTATAAAATTTAAATTAAAACATATATAAATATAAAATTTAACTATAAACAACTGTCACGTCAGTCGCAAAAGTGAGGTTGCACCAGTTACGTTGACACATGAGCATGAAAATTATGCTACCGTTTTCGGCAGGAGTTTCGCTTCTGTATGGTTATTTATTCTGTGACCGGGGTTTGATCGGGACAGAAAGTGTCGGCCCTAAATAAGTAGTATCTATGCTAACCCAGATAGCATGTAAACTTGTGGCAAGTTTGATTCTTCTGTGATTTTTCATTGCTGCGTCAAATATGACGAGGCAGTTTGTGACAAGTTTGCTGCAATATTGTTATGACAAAGATGATTATTGAAGTTTGTAATTGTAGCAACTTTGCTTCAAGCTTAGCTTTGCACAGCCCGCTTCGATTCGGTTTTCGTTCGGCGCCCCGACTGATGTCCCGCCCACGACAACGAAAGTGTTGCCACCCGGAGGGAAATTTCTGTGTTTGCGAGAATTTTCAACATACAATTGAAAAAGTTATCTCAAAAGGGAATTTTTGCTCCAGTCCAAATTGCACAATATTTAAAGAAATCAAAATATTTAAAAAATAATTCAACATATTTTCGCAGATTTTGTAAATAGGAGCGAATTTTTTCATAAAAGTGAGAATTTTTAAGGTAAGTTGAGGGAAAAAGCTTACTTGATGGCTGGCAACACGGGAAAAATAATCTGCTACGCGTACACGGTGGTAGTTTGTTGTTGTGGTTATCGTTGATATTTTTCTTCAAGTTTTTTACAACTTAAATTTCCGTACAATTCTCCGAGACTATTACCTTAATTATTATTACTAAGCTGAAGCCTATTTTCTTCATTGTTAATAGACCAAACTGCATGCTTACTGCATTACAGATTAGTACCTACTCATTTTGCTCTGGTCAACTCTGGTGGAGGTAGAAGTACCTAAGTCTTTTTATGTTTTTTGTAGCTTCTAACTGTACTCACATACTATTTAAAATAAATTATATAGGTATTATAAAATAGATATAATAAATAAATTTTAGGTTTTATTGTAAAATTGTTACTTTAACATCTCTTTACCTCTTTTAATAACATAGATTAATTCTGTTCACACAGCAAGAGTTTTTAACAATTTCTATTTGTTTCAGAGCTGATAGACAAAACCAAGCATCGGAATCTGAAGCTAGGGTGTTTAATGTAAGTTCCCATGAATAATTTTATACAATAGATTGTATTTTAGTCGAGTGATTAATAAATAGTTATATAAAATGGTATTGAATTTTTTGTTCACATTGTTTTATTCAAATTGAGGTTAGTATTTTAAAACAAACCTTAAGCAAGTTTGTATCAAGTTTGAAAAAACAAACTTCATGCAAGTTTGTCACACACCAACTAGCAAGTTTGATTTAACCTTGCTGCAAATTTGCAAAGTTGCCATGGCAAACCTGCAGCAAGCTTTCATATGTTTGATGTATCAAACTTGTTGCAACTTTGAAACAAGTTTATATTGTTATCTGGGAAATAAAGCTAAAGCACAGTATAAAGAGGGACAGTAGAACCACTCTCCGAAAAATTGGAAGTAAAATCTTTAGTCGCGCATGGCGACCGCGCAATGTTCCCAGTCGCTTTTGCCCCACTCTCGCATTGCTAGTCGCATAGAAACGTACGGGTTTTAACAGGGAAAACCCGCATCCACCACTGGTGAATTACCAATTATTGCGTACTGCCGGTATTACTTCTTGAGATCAAAGTGCCGACATGGAAGAGGTTTTACTGTCCCTCTTTATACTGTGGCTAAAGGTTCCAACCGGTTAAGATAGTCAGGGCCCCCGCTACCATATGTGCAAAGTGTGCAATGCACACGGGCGCCATCCTTTAAGGGCGCCAAAAGCCGGGGTCAAAAATTGCAAAAAAACAAACAAAAAAAACAAAAATTAATTTTAAAATAAAACTTGAGAAATTAAATAGGATTAGGTATAAATAGGAGAAAAAGAGGAAAAGAGGAGAAAAAGAGAATATTTCGGCCATAAATTTGAGGTCCTAAATACCATCCACTTCTCCTTATAATACAAGGAAAAGTGGAGGGAACCAGATAGATTGGTTGAAAGAAACTTTCATGGTTGCGTAATATTAGACAATGGTGTGGAACAACAAGAAGAATTATTTCGCACAGCAGCCGATAGAAAAAGGTTACAGGAACTTATAAACATGATGACGACCAACGTCTGAATATGGACACGGCACATAAAGGAAAAGAAGATATAAATACACACGAAATTTTATTAATACATCATCCAGTTACTGTCAATTCCTATTTGCGAGAATATGTCTGAAGTCAGGCATTTTACCTAATTTTTTTTATAATTTTATTGTTTGTGTCATTTTGATATTTTAGTCTACAAACACCTAATAATAGTCCATTTACTCACGATTTTTGCTGTGGGTTTTAAAGAACCGGTGGATTTCAAGTCATATTGTGCCGATGTGTGCTTTGCCCTGGGGTGAGTGTCACCCCTTCTCGGTGGGTGAAAAAACATGCGTTCAAAACAAGTCCGGAATTGGACAAACTGACTAATTCTAAGCAACTTTTATCTATAGAGTTTTTTCACTAAGTCAATACTTTTCGAGTAATTTGCGAGTGAAAATGTTCATTTTTCAACAACAAAACACCCGTTTTAGACGTTTTTCGCAAATAACTCAAAAAGTAAGTATTTTAGCGAAAAAAAAATGTTCTTCGCAAGAATATAGCTTACAAAAAAGTGACATAAAAAATAGTTTGTATATTAAGTCTGTAAACCCAGTATATAGAAACAGAGATGCAGTTGCAGCTAATGAAAAGAAGGTTTATATTCGTCAAATTCCTAACCGAATATTTCAACGTGAAATAACCAAAATATGAAGCAGAAAAAAACTTTATTTATTTAAGTTTCTAGCATCAAAAGTAAGTTAGGCTCAAAATAAAATTTGTCCCTTTTTTGGGTAAAAGATCGTTATTATCACCCTCTAATTAGCATCATAAATGAAATTAGTCGTTACCACTTTACCATTTAAGTACTTTATGTATCGTTTATATGGTCTGTAAGTTTCATCGGTTCAAAGTGCTCATTGTTGAAAAAATTTAGTTTTAAAATAAAATATTTTTTAATCTTGAAAAAAATTCTTTTTTTTTCAAAATAACTGAATATTTTGGATTTTTGTTTTCTTGTAAGACCATAATTGGTTAAGATATAGCTGTTCAAAATTTACATACACTCGTAATAAGTGACTCGTTCAAGCCCTTTTAACCACAGCCTTTTCAAAAATAAGCACTTTGAACCGATGAAACTTCAGTGCCTACTTCAGATCCTATATAAACAATACATAATCATAAGTAAAGTAACTTGTGGTGAAGCAGCAACTATTAATTTATTTTTTTGGGACCAGGGGACGAATTATTTTGAGCGTAACATACTTACTGTTAATGTTAAAAACTAAAAAAATAAAGCTTCTTTTAATATTCGATATGGAATTTGACGAATAAGAACTTACTTTTCATTAGATACAACTCTGCTTCTACTTGGTCTACAGACTTCATATATATACCATTTTTCTCACTTTTTATAAGCTATATTTTTGCTAGCAATATTTTTTGCTAGCAACAGAAATGGTACAGAAAGCTATCTCACAATTAAAAAATGGTCGGGCCCCTGGCCCTGACAATGTTCCCGCAGAACTAATAAAATCAGGTTCAAAGAAATTAATCCGAATGATCACAGAATTATTAACGGAGAACAAGTTCCGAAAAGCTGGAAAGAGGGCTGGATCTCTTCAATACACAAAAAGGGAAGTAAAAGTGATGTCAACAATTATAGGGGAATAACTGTAACAAGCACAATGAGCCGTTTATATGGCAGAATACTGAAAACCATTATTTGCGAAGAATATCAACCCTATGAATCCGAAGAACAGTGTGGTTTCAGGGCCGGACGATCTACGATCGATAATATATTCTGTCTAACACAGGTTATGGAAAAAAGACTAGAACGTGGACAAGACACACATATACTTTTTGTCGACCTAACGAAAGCATATGACACAGTGCCCGTGAAAAAACTGTGGCAGGTTTTGGACAATACACACATATCTGCAACTGTCATCAAAGCCATACAATGCCTCTATAAAGATTCTATGTCAAGAGTAAAGAGAGGTAACCATCTGTCATCTAGCTTCCAAGTAACAAAAGGCCTTAAACAAGGGTGCTGCTTATCTCCCATTCTTTTCAATATATATACCGACGGTGCTCTCAGACTTTGGAAACAGAAATGCAGTGGTATGGGTATACCAATCGGAGACATAACATTATACACTTTGAACTACGCAGACGACCAGGTGGTAGTTGCCCAAGATAAGGAAGACTTAGAATATATGACCAGAAAATTGATGGAAGAATACAGGAAATGGGGTTTAGAGGTAAACATAAGGAAAACACAATATCTACACATCGGTAACCAAATACAACAGGAGGACCTAGATCTTGACGGAAGTGACTACATCAGGGGTTGTACAGAGTATATATATATATATATATATATATATATATATATATATATATATATATATATATATATATATATATATATATATATATATATATATATATATATATATATATATATACAAAATATGCATATTTTGTATTTTCATTGTTGCGAGCCATGCCGATATCTTTTAACTCGCGTTAACCTCTCCTTGTTATATATATATATATATAAAGCAGTTAGGTAATATTGACTGACACTATGTAAAATCTTGTTAATTTTGAGGTTGCAGTCATAAATTTCAGGGGGCAGGATAAGTAAAACTCTTAGTTATTATCAAGCTTTCGCAAAATTTATTTGCTTCTTCAAGATATGCTAAAAAAGTTTTAGTAAATACAATGAAATTAAATTGTCAAATTATTTTTCTCTTTTTAAATTATCTAAAATTAAGGCATTGTAGAAGATTAGAAATTAGATTAAGAATTTTATATATTTTTTTGTTATGTACGCCAAAAATTTAATGGATTAACCTCACGTTGTAAGTTTTTTATGCTTTTATGTACAATATTTTTTATCGTCTTAATTTCATTGTATTTACTAAAACTTTTTTAGCATATCTTGAAGAAGCAAATAAATTTTGCGAAAGCTTGATAATAACTAAGAGTTTTACTTATCCTGCCCCCTGAAATTTATGACTGCAACCTCAAAATTAACAAGATTTTATATATATATATATATATATATATATATATATATATATATATATATATATATATATATATATATATATCTAGGGATTAAATTAACAAATAGTGGAAGAACGGAACCCAGTATAGATGATAGAGTGACGAAGGCTAGAAAGGTTACTAGAGCCCTAAACCCTGTCTTATGGCAACATAACATAAATTTAAATACAAAAATGAGGATGTACGACGCTATTCTGAAACCAATTTTAACGTATGGCTCTGAAGTGTGGCAAATGACAAAAAAATCCGAAAATAAGCTGCTTACCACTGAAATGGATTTTTTTAGAAGATCTGCCAGAATATCGAGATGGGACCATGTTCGAAATGAACAGATCAGAGAAAAAGTAGGTAAGCAGAAAACAATAGTGGACGAGGTACAACGAAACCAACTTACCTGGTATGGACACGTCCAACGAATGGGAGATGAAAGATTACCAAAAATTACAATGAGATGGATACCGCCAGAAAAACGGAAAAGGGGAAGGGCACCGACCTCCTGGAAACAAGGAATTACAAAAGCCATGTCAGAAAGAAATCTTCAAGAAAATGACTGGCTAGATCGACAGGCTTGGCGATTGGGTAACGGAAGGCGTAGAACGCTATAGAACCGGTTATATATATATATATATATATATATATATATATATATATATATATATATATATATATATATATATATATATATATATATTTTCTATAAAATACTTTTTTTTATTTATTTGCGAAAAACATAAAAACGTTTTTTCTTTTTTTTTGTTAAAAAATGTACATATTTAGGTACAATCCGACAAGCAAGAACTAGCGGGTGACCTTGCGCGACAGCGAGAAATACACAATACGAGAAGGTCAGCCGCCAACTCTCACTTGTTGGATTGTACTCGCAAAAACTCGAAAAGTATTGACTTAGTGAAAAAATTCTATAGAATAAAAGTTACTTAAAATTAGTGATTTTATCCAATTTTGGACTTTTTTGAACGTATGTTTTTCACCTCCGAGAAGGGGTGAAACTCACATCCAGAGCAAAAGTACTCATCGGCACAATACCACTTTTTTCTTTGACATGTTAGCTATTTGTATGACAAATTTAAGTTATTTAAAATTCGGAAGTTTTGGAAGTTCAGTGCTTTATTTCAAGCACCTATCTACCTACCTACCTAACGTTAAAAAAAATAAAAAAGCATGATTCAAAATGCCTTAAGGGGCGCGAAAATCTTTTTTCCACACAGGCGCCAGTAACCCTTACGGGGGTTCTGAAGATAGTGAAAAATTTCCCCAGCGATAATCCAAAAATAAAAATACCATGTTGTTTTACATGAAACGTGTTCGACCAAAAACATTTTTAGGACCTTAAACGTAATTTTTCGTTTTTTGGCGATATATTTGATTCTAATCATCGTAGAAAACTTCTATTTTCTTTTGTGTTGTAGAGTTTTTATTTCTTACATGATATTTTTTACAAAAATTTTGGTCAAAATTATTATTTGTTTAATTCTGATACGTAGAAACGAAAAGGGAAACAACAGCAAACGCTTTTTCAGCCGAACGTAAGAATCAGGAATACTATTCCAAGCGTTGAAAATGATCATGTCTTCCTTCTCCAGGTCATTCAAAGCGGAACGCTTATTGCACTGAATTGGTTAGCGACTTCTAGAGAACACACCAAGTAACCATAAGCTGAGATACTGTAAAGGCCGCGTCCCACAATCAAATAATTTGATCAAACTGGTTTGAGCAAACTGAAAGTGACAGTTAGTGACGTCACATCCTGAGTGTTCATTGTGGATAATAATGAAAAATTTTAATTTTATATAAAGTACAAACAAGTTAGACAACTCAATACAAAAAATTTGATCAAACTAGACTGATAGTGAGAGCACAGATTTTTAGAATTTCAAAAAAACTGCAATTGTGACGTCACTTTGACGTACTTCCTCAAGTACGTCAAGTTTGCTCAAACTGTTTGATCAAATTATTTGATGGTGAGACGCAGCCTTTAGAAATCGTCTCCATGAAGCCAATCTCCATAATCGAAGGCCATTGAGATATCCACCTATCTCCAGAGACAATCGCGCTGCAAGATTAGAGTGGTGTCAAGAATATCAAAACCGGGAAGCAAATGATTATGCAATAGTTTTATTCTCCGATGAATCTAGATTTGAATTTCATCCAGATTCTCGTTGAGTAAGAGTGTGGAAACTATCTGAAAATGTGGAACGCTTAAAAATGTTCAAAACGTTTATACATACTAGGTTGTTCAATAAGTCTTGTGGTTCGATAAGAGATTTTTTTTATTATGTTGGTACACTCTTCGTATGAACGTATGTGAAGTTTTATTTTAATCTGTCAATTCATTATTTTTTTAGAAGCCATTTAGTATCGATGTGTCACAGTATTTTTTACAATGGAAATAATCAAGTATCGTGCAGTGATTGAATTTTAATTTTTGGAAGGTTTAAAGGCAAAAGAAATTTATAAACGAATGTTAAAAGTGTATTGAAACCGTGCAAGTTCGGAAAAGCGACACCTGGTTTCATAGCTCGGCAACATTTTTCGCACTTTTAATTATATTGACCAATCATATTGGTCCTGGTTACGGACAATTGTCAAGGCCATAGCCCAAAAAATTATAAGAAGAAAAAGTAATATTAAGGTTATGTTATTAAAAGGTAAACAATTGTATGTAGTAAATAAAATTAATTATTAAAATGCACTACTACAAGCAAAAAAAAATTAATTAAATTAACTTTTATGCAGTGATGAGCGCACTAATAACCGGCAAAATAACGCAAAAGATGGAAAACATATTAAGTTGTAAGATAAAAAGAGATGAACCTAGTGGAGGTGTTAAATTTAGCGATAGTAACTTATAGATTGACATTATATTGATTGTTTCCCACCTTTAGACGTATCGAACAAATTTGAGAAATGTCACCGTCACAGTGACAGTTTTAGTTGACATACTTCTCTGATACGTCTAAAAGTGGGAAACAGTCAATATAATGTCAATTTATATGTTACTATAGCTAAATTTAACAACTCTGCTAGATTTATTTCTTTTTATTTCACAATTTAATATGTTTTCCATCTTTTGTGCTATTTTGCCGGTTATTAGCACGCTCATCACTGTATAATAATTGCATATCATATCAATATTGTGGAGCAACATATAATTGTTCTTCTTCATTGACAGTAGATATGAAATATACGTCAATTTGACAATGAATTATTTAAGAAAGTTGCAAGATTTGTCCGCTATTCGCCCACTATCGTTTCTCGTATCTCCTCCAAGTACTTGCACACGGCGAATAAGGACTCTTCGCCTTCAATTATTACTGTAGAAAGTGAGTTGCTCAATTTAAACGTGGTCGTTCAAGCATTGAAGACGATCCACGTCAAAGACGCCCAAAAACAGAAAGACCACCAGACATCGTAGAAAAAACACAGGATCCGGTATTGGAAACTCGTCGAGTAACTGAAAATGATTTAGTAGAATCCCTAGGCATCTCATTCGGCAGCGTAAGCAATATTTTGGCCGAAGTATTGGGTTTCAAAAAGCTGTGGTCACAATGTGTGCCGCATTTGCTGACAACGGACCAAAAACACATTCGAATGCGACTTTCTCAGCAATATTTAGGGCGTTTTCGAAAGGATAAAGTATATTTTGTGCGTCGGTTTATCACAATGGATGAGGCTTTGTCCATCACCATGATCCTAAATCAAAACAAAAGGTTAAAAGTGGTAGAATCTGGTTTTTCGGCTCCAAAACGAGTTTGTGTCCAGAAATCGACCAAGAAGAACTTAGCATCCTTTTTTGGGATGTGAGAGGAATTTTTTGGGAATTACTTGCAAGCTGATAAAACAATAAATTCTGGATATTATTGTAACCATTTAGACCAGCTGAAGGAAAAAAATCGTGAAAAAAACCCGGTTTGCAAAAGAAAAGAAATCCTTTTTCATCAGGACGATGCACCGTGTTATATGAGTATTTTACCGATGGCTAAAATCCATGAATAAAAGTTCAAATTGTGAGAGCATCCACAGTATTAATCAGATTTGGTTCCTAGCGACTTCTGAATAATAAAGTGTATTTCAAGTCATAAAATTGTGTTTTTCTTATCGAACCGCAAAACTTATTGAACAACCTAGTAGGTGATGCAATAATGGTATGGAGTGGAATAATAGTCGGTAGCAGAACGGACTTCGTTTTTTCAAACCGCTTCCTTACAGCTCAGCCATACCACGACACCATTCTACAACGTATTGTTCATCCGTTTGCTGATACGGTTGATCAAAATTTCAACCTCATGCATGACAATGTTCGTTCACATGTCACACGCCCAATGACATACTGGCTTACCAACGAAGGTATCGATGTGTTGCCTTGGCCAGAACAATGACTTCACATATGGGTAACATAATCACGCCGTTTCGTTTTCAAGAACGTCTGGCAGAAGAATGGACAAACGTACCTCAACCGGGTATCGACAATCTCATTTTGTCTGTGAACGACATATATGTAGAGCCTTAATATACAAGGGTGGAAACAATACTTTGTATTCATTTTGTTTTCTTATTAGGACCATATTTTGTGATGACCTATTTTTCATTTAATTGTACTTCTCGATATTTTTGACATTTCTGAAAGGCATTCTCGTTATTTTTAACATTTCAACAAATTTTGTTGTAAGTAGTATATTAAATACTACTAAACACTACAAAATCGATTATTATTTATTCAAGACAATTAAAGAAGAAATTACGTCTCTTTTTAAAAATCTTTTTTTTAGACTTAGATTTAGACTTTTCCGATATGTGTAGTGGTGTATATGTTTTTATAAGCGAATATAATATTTCTTTATTCCTCTGACATTTGCCTCACAAACAAATCTCTTAGCAAACTTACTTCTGTTTTCTTCTAAGCCTATCGCTGCTGGAGTTACTTTTCTCATATCATAATCAGACATACCTAAACATTACGTGAGAACTATACTTATATGGGCAATATTTTTACTTTTTCTATTGGGACCGTGCAAGTTCGGCAAAGCGACCCCTATTTATACGCTCTATACTAAAATTCGCACTTTTAATTATATTGGCCAATTATATTAGTCCTGGTTACTGGATAATTGTCAAGGCCATAGTCCAAAAAAAATAATAAGAAGAAAAAATAAGATTCAGGTTATGTTATGAAAACGTCAACAATTGTATGTAGTAAATAAAATTAGTTATTAAAATGCAGTACTGCAAGCAAAATAAAATTAATTAAATTTACCTTTATATAATAATTGCATATCATATCAATATTGTGGAGCAATATATAATTTTTCTGCTTCATTGACAGAATGTATGAAATATACGTCAATTTGACAATTTCAATTGACAATATGAATTATTTAAGATAGTTGCAATATTTCTCCGCGACTCGCGCAGGGTCGTTTCTCGTTTCCCCTTCCAAGTACCTACTTGCACACCGCGAATAGGTACTTTTGTGGGGAGGGACTTTCCCGAAATTTTAGTATGTTGTACTACAAAAAAAAAGGGACAAAAAAGATTTTTTGAGCCCAGGGGCCCACCTTTTACCAAAAATGGCCATATTCAATCAGCTATAAAACACCTCTTAAGTCACGCAGCCATACTTATACAGTAACGAATCGAAAGATCTCGAAAAGATCTACAACTTTGTCATGTAAAGTTTTTTCATGTTTCACAATTTTTCGAGCTACGGACGTTTGAATAGTGCTCTTTTTTTATAAAAAACCTATTTTTTGCATTTTCAAAAAGGTAGCAAAGGATTTTTTTTTGATATTTGCTTTTAAACCCCTCATCTGAAAATAGAGAATTTTGAGCTAATAGGTACACCTTACCGTATTGACCATTCTCGCTAAACCAGAGGCTATTCAGCCCTTTCATACATCATGAATTATGAAAGTAACCTGACTACCACCAGGTATTTGATTCGGCTCTTGAACAGGCAAATTTTCTGTCTAATCTGGTATTAATTCACTAGTGGAATACTCTATCTATGCCATGAAAGAATAGAAGCTCCGCTAGTTGACCTTCGTTGATAAGTAGACAAAAGTTCTTGGGGTGTACAATTGATTGCTGTACACAGTAAACTTCGTAGAGAATGTAGAGCATCTGGTAGAACAGTTTCATCACTTTCGATATAACTCCACTGTACTTTCGACTTGACCATTTCCTTCAGGGTTATATGGTGTTGTTCTACTTGAAAACTTCCTTTAGAGTATAGACAATTAATAAATTCTTGTGCATTCCATATAAACAAAATAGTTGATTCAAACATTCAACTACTGTCTGACTAGATGTATCTGAGGATGGGCAAGCACTTGGAAATCTTGAAAATTCGTCAATGATTGTAAGCATCAGAGGTGTAACAGAGGCCCCCGCAGCATGAAGCTTGCGGGGGGGCCCCAATATGTCATGGGCCCTATCTTGTCGTCTTATGTAAAAATGTGTTGTTATATTATTTTATAAGCGGTGCAGTATTGAAAATGAAGTTGCCCATCCGAATTAATAAAATTGTAGATATATTCGCTGATAGTAGTGCACGAAGAAAGTTGTTCGTCTCATAGAATAATATTTTGTAATAATGTAATCATTTAGTAAATTTTGTTGTATTTTAATCTGTACCAATAAAGATGAAAAATGTAAGTTGTCGTAAACAATGCATGAATACACTAATAGCTCAGTAAATGATCGTTTTGGAATGTAATCATCAGCGTCACAACGGACGTATTTGCTTGACAATTTGGATTTATGGAAAAATATACGTTTAAAATAAGTGCGGAAATATATAAATTGACTAATTATAAGCAAATTTTATTCTAGAGAGTTTCTTTATCTGTGTCAATAATTTTGAAGTCATTTGCGAGTGAAAATGTGTACTTTTCAACATAAAACCACGTTTTCAGACGGTTTTTTCGTAAATAACTCAAAAATAAGCATTTTATCGAATTAAATATTAGATATCGAAAAATTATCGAAAAAATATTTGTAGCAAAAATGTAGCTTATAAAATCCAACAAAAATAATGTATTTATGAAGTCTATCGACACAGTAAAAGCACAGTTGAAGCTCATGAAAAATTGTTCTTATTCGTTCAATTCCAAATCAAATATTTTAACATGAAATAACCAGAAAATTAAGCATTGTTTTAAATGTTTATAAAAGCTTTATTTTTATATTTTATAAAAGTTTCTAGCACCAAAACTATGCGAGTCACGCTCAAAATAAAGTTGGCCCCTTTTTTGCTAAAAAAATTGGGTTGCTAAATATGGGGAGATTTTCACAACTTTTTTTATCAAAAAATAGGATTAACTGTTAAAAATAAAAACACAAAAAAGTTTTAATGAGTTTTCCCCAAAAAGTACTTCATTTTTTGGAAATGGGTCATTACACGTTGAAACATTCGATTTGGAATTTGACGAATAAGAAAAACTTTTCACGAGTTATAACTTTGCTTTTACTGGGCCGATAGACTTCATTCTTTTCATTTTTTGATAAGCTACAATACAATACATTTTGCTAACAATATTTTTTTCGATCAAATATTTACTCTGAGCTATTTGCGAAAAACCGCCTGAAAACGTGGATTTTTTGTTGAACAATAAACAATTTCACTCATAAATAACTGGAAAAGTATTGAGTTGACCACTTCGGTGGTGACACTGGAAATTACACGGTATCGCCGTAATTTACGTTCATTTATTAAGCTGTAACACATATAGGTATTTGTAACATACAGTTGGAAAAATGAAAGAATACCCATGAACGAACATATAAAACACGCTGCATTTTCCTGTCACCGTATCACAAAGGAAATTTTCCAGTGCAAGTACATGTAACAATATAATTATTACATGTACTTTCGCTGGCCAATTTTTTGTGTGACACAGTGACAGGAAAATACAGCGTGTTTTATATGTTCGTTCATGGGTATTCTTTTATTTTTCCGACGTATGTCGCATTTAGTAATTTTTTAAAGGGCCCCATTTCCAATTCTGCGGGGGGGCCGAGGGAATTTGTTACGCCACTGGTAAGCATATAGGAATTTCTATAAGAACTGGGTATTGGACCTTTAAAGTCAATATTCGATCTTTCGAACGGAACTGTTGATTTGATTAAATGTTTATCATCTTCTTTATTATAAAATCTGGATTTAATTTCTGTACAGATTGGACAAGAGGTAATTACTTGTTTTTTCATGTAGATAATGAGGTAAATTTCGAATTTTTACAAAATGGTACATACTCGTATGCGATACCCCAGGATGCGATAAATCTGAATGTAATTGATACAACGTATTTGTATATACATACATATTTATATTATTGCTCATTCTTGATAGTGCATCAGCTGCATCATTAGCCTTTCCTGGACGATAAATTCATTCATTGTTATGTTTATATGGGATTAAGCCACAATTGTTAGTGTAATGAAAATTACATTTCTTAAATACTACTTTTTGACATTTCGATTTCCACTCCAGAAATCGTCCTCAGAAAATTAAAAGAAAATTAGGTGTTGATGTTGTTTAAATTTTTAAATTTTCTCAGGACGATTTCCGGAGTGGAAATCGAAACGACAAACAGTACTATTTAAGAAATGTAATTTTCATTACACCAACAATTGTGGCTCAATCCCATATAAACACTACACTAGATTTAACATGCCACAAGAAAACGTTTCCAGAACCTTGCCAAATAATATCATATTTAAAACAAGAAAGCTCCAAACGCCAACGCATTTTTTCATTTTTGATTTTACGTGTATGGTTTGTATCAAACATTAATGAAACTGATTTTTGATCTGTGATTAATTTGAACTGACTTGACAAGAGTATGCTTTTTTTTTAATTACAGAATGTTTTCGTTCAGAATCTGTGAGGGTACGTGAGAAAAAAACAACGTGTCTTCCAGATTGACTCAGCACTAGCAAATTCAGATGCATCTGTTTCAACAATGAGAATTTCTTTTTCATCAATTCTAAATAGAAGTGCATTAGTTATACTCAGTTCTCAACTCCTGAAAAGGAAATACCAAGTCTGGACCTAATGAAAATTTTTTACAATCCATAAGACCTCTAATTTTTGTTAAAAAATTATTTACTCATTTTGAGTAATGTGAAAACATTCCAAGTGCCTCTGAAGACTTTTAGAATCATTAGGAACTGGTAAATTTTGCAGAGGCTTCAATATTTCTGGATCAGGTTTGATTGCAGAGTTTTCTATTGTATATCCCAAAATATTTATAACTTTTTGATTGTAGTGACACAGTGACATTTATTTTGTCTTAAATTTAACCCGTATTTTTAACGGCATTTAAAATATTCTTTAAATTTAAATCATGACTGCCTTGATCCTATCAGATTCCTGAATTGGTATTTCATGATAGGAGGATTTTAAATAAATTGAGCTAAAAATTTTATATTTTGACATCTTAGGCACTAGTGAATTGATATTCGCCAAAGGCTTAGCATCACGTAATGTAAATCTATTTATTGTTTGAGAGTAATTAACTACCATGCGCCTTTTGTGATTTTCGTTTTTAGTTAAGTACCAATACTTGGGTCCTCCAAATAAATGGGAAATATGTCATGAATATAATTTTTTTCACCTGAGTGTATATACACGGCTACTGTAGACTATCGACTGTACTCACTTCTTAATGACTAAGGGCCGGTTGTTCGAACGCTAATCAAAAATGATCATTATCAAATATTTAATTACTGTCACAACTGTCAATGTCAACTTTGATTGGGTTGCTGAAAGCATAATTATTGATTACAATTATGAAATTAGTTAATCAATTAATGTTAATAATTGTTATGTTAATTGATTAACAGACTAATCTCATAATTATAATCAATTATGTTTTCAGCAACCCAACCAAAGTTGACATTGACAGTTGTGACAGTAATTAAATATTTGATAGTGATCATTGTTGATAGGCGTTCGAACAACCGGCCCTTAGTGTCCGAGTATCACATACGACTCGGTAAATTTGTAATTCTGGCATTTGCATTTTTCATTGATTCTATGTATGCGTAGTCTTCTGTGCCAGAAATGACCACTTAGTAGTTTGAAAGAACCGAGACCTTACTTTAAGGCTGTAGGCGCAAAATTTCGCGCCAATGTCTTTTAAATGAATTCATTGTTTTCGAATCCTGAGAAAACTAATAAGTATTTTTGAAAAATTTAAACGCAGAATGAAAGATTACATTATTACCAAGGGACGAAAGTTCCTTAGAATAACCAAAGTTTCTTTTGAGTGAGATATTTACAATTAAAAATCACGCTAAATTAACTTTTCTTTTTTTACCCCTGTAACTTATTAAAATAAACATTATACAAGTTTTCAGGGACTTTCGGCCCTCGGTAATAATGCAATCTTTCATTCTGCGTTTAAATTTTTTCAAAAATACTACTTACCTATTAGTTTTCTCAGGATTCAAAAAAATTAATGCATTTTAAAACACATTGGCGCGAAATTTTGCGCCTCCGCCCTTAAGTACTCTAACTTCACGAAATCTGCGTTCAGTTTAGGTTATTTATCTTAATCGATCAGAATACTATCATCTACATTATTCGACAAAATGTTTCTATTTAAAGAAATACGAATACTAATAGTAGGTGACGTATGCATTTAAGTTAAGTTTTCCATTTGTTAATTTAATTTTCCATTTCCATAAATCGTTTTTTCCGATTATAGTGCCATCTATCCATAATTCAAAAAAATGTCTCGAATAAGAGTTCCTTATTTTTACGGAAGGAATCCAAATCTGAAATAAAAAATGGAGGTTTTTAAGGATTTCAATTAACCCCCCACCCCTCCACCGTGGGGGTAGTGTTTGATGTCATTCGATATATTTTTGAAAAATATTGAACACATATTTTTCAGTATTTCGATTTCATTTCGCAAAATATTCGCTTTTTTTGTTGTGAAACTTTGTGACGCCCATCTTCTTACGCCCCGCTTAAATCGTCAGCTTTTTTTTAAATATACACTGTTCTTCATATACTTAACTTGGTTTACTGTAAAGAGGCCGAAATCATTAGACCGAAAGCAGTAGACCGAACTCATTAGACCGAAAAGCACTTTACCGAAACCTCACTAAACCGAACAGTAGGAGACCGAAAAGCAGGAGACCAAAAAGCATTAGGTACATAATACAGGGTGCATTTATTTTTTATTTATTATGTACAATACTAAAAATTAAATTAATACAATACTAAAAATTAAAAATGTATAAACATTCTCAATTTTTTTGCAAAACGAAAATGCAGCAGCTGCATAATATTCTGGTTAAATCGGAGAGTGCAGGAAGAGTCTATACCGGTTTCGGAGATCTTTTTCCCCTCATCAGTAAACCCATATCCTCTTCTCTCCGATTTAACCATTTGCCATAGCTTGGGCCTTCCCGAATTGCAAAGAAAGAAATGTCACGGATGAACTAGGGCCATCTACCAAAAAACAAACTAAGTTATCAATCGAAGTAGCACAGAAAACGACAATAAATATCGCCTCTGTACCACCAGATTGACAACAGGTGGAATACTTTCTTTGGTTACACCTCCTGAGATTTTCAAAATTTATAAATCATACAGGGTGCCGAGGAAATTGAGATGAGAGAATTTTAAATAATTCACAACTCATCTACTCAGCGTGGTAAAGCTCCAACAAGAAAGATTCCTTAATACTCAAACAAAAGAGTAAATGAATTAAAAATGTATAAACATTCTTAATTTCTTTGTAAAACTAAAATGCAGCAGCTGCATAATATTCTGGTTAAATCGGAGAGTGCAGGAAGAGTCTATACCGGTTTCGGAGATCTTTTTCCCCTCATCAGTAAACCCATATCCTCTTCTCTCCAATACACCAGAGAAGATAGTGATAACTTAGTTTACTAAAAATTAAAGTTATGTGCAATCCCCCTTAAGTAATTAAGTATGTTACCATGAACATCAAAGTTACAGACGATGTGTTTTAATCTGTCAGCAGAATCTCTGTATTTTTTCTGGCTTGTGGGTGGTTGTTCGCCAGCTAAATATTGTTCTATTCTTAGTTCGTTCAAACTCTGTTCTCTCTGCAGTGCTTTTGTTTAACGGATCAAAATTATTTCATATCAGAATGTACAGAGTAACAATTTACACAGTCTATATATAAAATAATACAAAAAAAATACAATAAACAAAACGACAGATATACAAAATCTTAGCATAATTTATTGCAATCTTTTTTAATTTATGTACCATTTCGATCTAATGCTGTTCGGTCTAGTGAGGTTTCGGTAAAGTGCTTTTCGATCCAGTGAGTTCGGTCTAGTGCTTTCGGTCTAATGCTTTCGGTCTAATTGTCGTGCACCACTTAACTTACCTTTTCTTAATCTGCCGTTTTCGAGTTTTTCCAAGGATAGATTTTTTTACTGGCTTCCCCAACGCACGCCCCTGTATTAAGAGTCTACATATCGTTCATTTGGAAGAAAAGGGTTATAACTAAGAATTTTCACTTTTTCACAAGAAAGGTTTTATGATTCATATTAGTTTATTTCATTTATTTTGTGCAGTGCTTATAGTCTAGTCGCAACATAGGGGGTCCCGTGTTCACTTTTAGGTAGCCACGATTTGATGGTGGTATTATAGGTTTTTTGGGTCGCTGAATCCAATGGAAGTGGTCTGGAAGCCCAAATGTGGTGCGTTTAATTGTTATTAACAAATTATGGTAAAATTAGGTGGTATTTTTCAGGAATTATTAAAAGTCCTGTAAATAAATTGATAGTGTTAAGGTCTTCTCTGGTGTATTTTTGGCCGCTGAATCGAATGCGACTAGTCGCGATTACTCAAAATGTGTTCTTATTTTGTTAATAACAAAATAATTCAATTGGACATAGTAATTAATAAGTCAATACTCGCAATCTTAAGTTTGTATTTTATTAGTTGTTATATAATCATAAGGCAACCGGTTTCGAGTCTTACAATATATGACTATTCTTCAGGCCCAGTACAAAAAGTCTTCACAAGACAAACTACAAGCTAAACCCTAATAACACAAAACATTCCATGAATGTTCCTAGAATGTACACACAGGACATTGAAAACATTCCTGGAATGTCCCCAAATGCACACGAATGTCCCTGGAAAGTCCCAGGAAAGTGCTGTGTCAGCATTTTAAATATTCTTAGAATGTTCTGTTGGAACATTCCATGAATGTCTACGAATGTTCTTTGGACATTCACAGTCTATTTTTTAGACTGAATGTCTTGTTGGAACATTCCATGAATGTTCTTTGGACATTCACAGTATATTTTTAGACTGAATGTCTTGTTAGAACATTCCATGAATGTCTACGAACGTTCTTTGAACATTCACAGTATATTTTTTAGACATTCACTGAAATATATCGTCAGTAATGTGACAATACCTCCTATGTTTTTTCATGAGGTTTGCAGGAGACGAAAAACATTTTTTAAGGTCACTTTCTGTTTTCGTACGTATTCTGACTTTTTTGTAGTAAATAGATAGTTGAATTTACTGCAAAACAAGTCAAAAAATATATGAAAACAGGAGGTGGCCGAAACAAGTTTTTAGTCTATCTTACAAATCTCTTGAAAAAAACAGATAGGAGGTATTGTCACATCACTGACGATATGTGGCCATACCAAATAATACATCCTTGATAAATATAAACATTTTTATTGCAAAAAATCTTTACATACATTTTTTAATGTAATTTACTGACATTCCTAAATATTATAAAAAATGTGTCACATTTGCTTTGTAAACCTTTCTTTTGCTTTTCGTAGCCACATATTCCGTTTCCTTTCTGGTTTTTTGTAGACCACTTCTCTCAGCTGATTCTAAAAGAAAATAAAATAAAAGGTAATTTTTCTATCCTTTACAATTAACAATCAGAAGAAATATTATTTACAGGTAATAATACGCATAAATAATAATAATAAAAAAATAAATATTAAATAATATTTAAATAAATAATAAATAATATTTAAATAAATAATAAATAATATTTAATAAATAAAATAATAATAATGAACATTTTGTATTTTGACAACGACATCCGACGTGGAAGTAGAAACCTTAATAAAATTATTTTTTCAAGTAAATTGTGGCTTATTTCCTCATTAGAATAGTTAATTACAAAAAAGCCACAAAGAAATAGATTTTTCACAAACAAATAAGTATTTAGTATTCATTATATTTATTGTTTTTATTATTTACTTTAATGTCCTACTGGTACATTATTTGACAAATAATGACATTTCGAAGTCTGTTAAGTACGATATAACGCCCTTGGGCATTAAATTTAAATAACGACTTAGATACTGTCAAGTTGACAAATATCAACCTAAGTAAAACTATGGTTACCACAATTATGTTACTACTGTTACTGGTAAATGTACTTATTTAAAAACTAATCAATTCAGAATTCATTCAAATTTTTCGCATATAAAGAATAATTTAGTCAGACTTTAAACGTTGAAGACACCACAGGTATTATAATAATAACGCTTTCGGTCAACGTATATCCCTCAGGCCCTTGTTAAAAACACCATTGACCTCAAGCGTTATTATCCTTATGGATCCCTTGGTACCTTAATAACTGTAACATAAGATTATACCTTAATTCTTGTTTTCTATTTCTGATGTTTTTATTTATTTACATTGAATATTAATCTGTTTTGTTGTATAATCTACTTCGCAATAATTATGTGATATATTTGACTTAAAATGAATTCAAAAATTTTTTGCAGTTGGGCAACAATGTCAACTTAGATCTCCGATGTAGATAATGAATTACAACAGTATCTATATTGTACAGACTGTATTATTAATTAGGTTATTTATTTATTTATTTATTGAAATATACATCCACCAGGTATAAACCCATAAAGGTGTACATAAGAAAACTACATACATTGACTGGACACTTGATGACAAAATATAAAATAAAATAAAGAATAACCAAAAATGTTTCTGTTGTTAATACACATACACAATAATAAACAAAGACCTTAATAAAGAAAAATAACATGGCATCAATTCGATAAGCTATTGCGCATTTCGCGTTTAAAGATGTTAAAACCAAGAAAAAAAATGCATATACCTGTGTGACATAAGCTATTGGAACAGCACAGTCTCTTAAACGAACAGATGAAAGTGAAGTTCTGTCAATATCTTTTTCTAAAAAGTGTTTTGAACATAGTCCTCTATTAACAAATCTGATCTATACTTCATGTCTTCTTCGCAGGATCTTCTGGAAAGCTAAAAATACAAAATATATGCATTACTAAGCATTATTAACAAATTTTAGTTTTAAATAAAAAATATGATTAATGGACTCACAAAATATTATAAAACAGCTTAGAAATTGTTTATTAGTATAGTCGGTTCCCCAAACTCTGACACAACTGGCTAGTGATTTTAGTAGGTAATTTTTTTTTGTTTTTGGCCAATTTTGCCAAAATTACAGTAATTATTAACTATTTAGTTATTATTTTTTTTTGCCAATTTTATCAAATTGGCAAAATTATTTACTAAATCACTAGCCAGTTGTGTCTGAGACTCAGTAGTACTGAGACTGAGTTTAGCAAATCGACTATAATATTCTGTGTATTCATTAGTTGGTACTGCATATTATAGTGTGTGGTCTACCATCCTATTTATAAAGGCATACATTAGCAAAAACGCAAAAAGAATTACTTTAGTTTTACAAATCCTATTGTTATCTATTTACTATTTTAGTTAGGAATAAGCGAAGTTTGTGGCTTATTCACAATTATTATTAAAATAATAAATGGATATGACCAATTATTAACTTATAAAATAAAATAATAATTCTTCTGATTTATGCCTTTTATTCACTTTGTTATATTATCTAGGTTACTTAAAAGATTTTTTATGAATAGTATTATTAGGGTATTAATAGTATTAATTTATTTTCTGAAATACAGGGCATGCCTTCGTTTACATATTTGCATACTAACCTTTTAATAGGGCTTTTCATTCACAGTCATTTGTTTGGAGCTTCTGTCATAATTGAAACGTTATTCCTGCAGATTTTTTTATCTACATTTGTTTCTGCTACTCCAACTGCGTTAAAAACAGGACACCATTTTATTCACTATGTTAATAATACTATTAAAGCTATTATAAAAGTATCCGAATTAAAAAAATATTCTTAAAAAGCACAAATAATAAAAACAACGATCCACCCACGGCAAAGCAAGGTGGCCAAGATGAAGATGCCAAGATGGCCGAAGCGAGGTCGTTGGTTGGTCGTTTTTAGTCACGTGATGCCCTCTCAAGCGCCATGCACAAAAATATATGCACGGCGAATTTGAAAATGAACGCAAAAGAAATAAATATAAATGCCTCTCTTGGGTTTTGCATAAGTTATAAGTATTTTTTTTATTAACAAAATCGCATTCCAAATTGAATATTCGCGAACAATAATTTTTATTACATTTGTATGTTTATATATTGTATTAATTGAACTTGGGAAACTCTTTAAATTTGACATATTATTGCACTGTAGGCCTAAAGTGTCACTTAGTTTGTCTGGTATGTTATAAGTAATGTTGTATCTGTTACACGTATGTATTATTTCGCAACTTAAAATATAGGAACATTGGTAGTATGTTCACAGAATGTCTTATGGTAACATTCCAGGAATAATTTAAACAGATGTTCACCGAATGTTCCCTAAATGTCCAGGACATTCAAATATTGATAGAACTTTGGTAGTACATTCCTGGAATGTTGTGTGTTGTTAGGGAAATCATAAAACGAGAGACATGTACATATACATATTATATAAAACTTAAAAAACAACTTTGTCTTGGTTTTAATCACATACAATAAAGCCAAACAACTGTATAGTATTGAACTCAATAGTCTACTATAGCATGTAAACTGAGACATTTTTGCCATTGGGAGCGATCAATCTGATGGGAATTGCTTGGTATATAAGTAATTTAATATATACTACCATCAATCCTTAAATAGTTAAGGGTTGATGGAGTCCTGACAAGATGGTATGCGATCAAACAACATATAAAGTTAATAGTAATCGGTATGTACTTACATAACAGCTACTGAAACTGTTCTACAGCTAAAGATGTACCTGGAAGTCACCAGCCCCATAAGAACAGTTGACCAGTCAAACAGCCCTTAGTCTCTTAATTGTTTGTTATGTTCAATGTGGAACCTGGCATAAATTGCTGTGTTCCCAGTGATGTATGTTTTTTATCATTAACAGTTGTGGTTTGTCAGATTTTGCAGTTGTTTTTTATTTTTAATGTTTAAGAAAGTGTAAAACACATTTAATAATTTAATAATGGGACATCACACAAAATTTTTCACATGCACAAATTTTAAAATTGTTTTTTGGTTGCCAGAGACTTTTTATTATTTGTCATATTTAAGATTGTGCTGTCAGATTTCCCAGAAAATTTTGCTTTCCCAATTGTATAATGGACTCGCATTGGCAACCCTTTCATCATTTAACAAAATAATTGTTTATTCGCCGAAAAGCTCGAAATGCTTCATCTACAGCAAGTTTGTAGTCTTTTTCATAGTATTTTTATAAGCTAAATCGATTGTCACTAGTCGTGATAGCTTAAACCGCGTTCCGACTTTGTTATTAATAAATTATTGCAAAAATAACGGTTTATAGTAGTAAAAGTACTTAGAATGACATGAAATTTGACATGCACGTAGCTATAACATGTCAAAAAAATAAGTGATATTGTGCCGATGTGTGCTTTTACCCTGGGGGTGAGTTTCACTCCGTTTCGGGGGTGAAAAAAGAAACCTTTAAAATAAGTCCGGAATTGAATAAACTGATTAATTCTAAGCAACTTTTGTTGTATACAGTTTTTCACTAAGTCAATAATTTTTGAGTTATTTGCGAGAGAATATGTTCATTTTTCAACAAAAAAACCAAATACATAACTCGAAAATTATTGACTTATACTAAAACCGAAAATTGAAGACGGTGACTAATACATCCGGAGGGATTTCTAAGCCGCAAATTTGAGAAGTATCAGTAGCGTACTAACTGTAGTGAACAGTGAGCGTTTGACTTTTTGTTGCATTTAGTGAATAGTGGAAATTTTCCACCGGAAAGCGTAGTTATAGAACTCTATTATTATTGTCATACAGATATTTCGTTATTTCTAGGTGAGTACATTATACAGTTAGTTGTGAAATTTAGATTTATTGATTTAAAATACTTCTTGTCTTAAATTAAATCATGAAATGACAAGTAAACACATTAAACGCATTGTAAAATTTAATACAAAACGATTAAGAATTAGATTTCTAATCAAAAAATCAAGAATTAATTATTACATTGTAATAAAGCAAAACCATTAAGTAATACTTATTATTTTTAATCAAAAAAGTCAACAATTATTAATGATTGTATTATCAATAATTCATTTTGAAAATAAAGAAAATTTCGAAAAGCGTATAGAGCAGGGGTCGACAAATAATTCTAAAAGGGGCCCAGAGAGTGTTAAAAAATTTTGTCGCTTGATTCAAGTCAAGGTAAGAAATATTGTTCATTATGGCTTTTCAATTTTTGATCAAATTTCCTGGGTAATAAAGCAACATTCAATAATAAAAATACGTTAATTGACATTTCATAGACGTTGTTAAACAGAGAAATTAAAACATGTAATAATAACAAAACTCGGCAAGATTAATGAAAGTATATTTTTGTCTTTATAGAATAAAAATGGATGCGGCTGCTGGCACAAGTACGACACAGTCTCATCGACACAAACCACTGTCAAAAGCTGAGAAACAAATCGTGTGGAAAGTATATGATGGGCTTAAGAAAACACATCCTACAACGGAAGCTGTAGATCGCTGTTCGTTCTTAACAGGAGTGTCAGCCACCACAGTTGAAAGAATTGTGCGTGAATTAAAAAGCACAGAAACTTTAAGTGCGCCAAAAACTCGCCAGCGTGGACGAAGATCTTTTCATTTAAGTGAATCGCAAATGAGTATAATCCGGAGAACTGTACATACGTTCTTTTTAGAAAATAAGCTTCCAACTATCAAAAGTGTTAAGGTTAAGTTGCAGGAGAACGACATGATTCCTCAAATGGGCCGTGAAACTCTAAGAAAAGTTTTGCATAAGTTAAATTTTCGTTACATGAAACGGTGTCGGAAATCAATCCTAATAGATAAAGAGGAAATTGTATCATGGCGACGAAGATATCTGCGCTCTATTAGGAATTATCGTGTTTCCAAAAGAAAAATATACTACCTTGATGAAACTTGGATTAATGCCGGGCATACGGTTTCAAAAATTTGGCACGATACAACTATAAGAACTCCTCGTCAAGCATTTATAGAAGGCTTATCTACAGGGTTACGAGCACCATCAGGCAAAGGTCAACGTCTTATTGTAGCTCATATCGGTAGCGATACAGGTTTTCTTGAAAATAATGCTCTCGTTTTTATATCAAAGAAAACTGGCGACTATCACGAGGACATGGACGCCGTATGCTTTGAAAGATGGTTCGAAAACGTTCTTCAGCATCTCGAACCTAACTCAGTGGTCGTATTAGACAATGCACCCTACCATAGTCGACTTGTTGAACGAATTCCTACTATGAGTGACAAAAAAGCAGTTTTGCAACATTGGTTGAGGGAAAAATCAATTCCATACGGCGAGGATATGGTTAAATTAGAGCTTATTGGTATTATTAAACAACATCGTGGTACATATCGTCAGCATGCTGTAGATACAATGGCTAGACTTCATGGCATTACCATCTTACGACTACCGCCTTATCATTGTGAATTGAACCCAATAGAATTAATTTGGGCACAAATGAAAGGATATGTGGCTCGGGAAAATGTCACATATAAAATTAGTGATGTCCAGCGTCTCTTGCAAGCCAGTTTGGACAGTATTAATTCAACTGATTGGAAGAATGCGATAAGCCATGTCATTAAAGTAGAAGACGATATGTGGAGGTTGGACGGCATGGTGGATAATGTTATTGAGCCTGTGATAATACAATTAGGATCAAATGATTCAGACAGTTCTGCAGAATCAATGGAGTAAGATGATTTGCAAAATTATGAGGTACATATCTTATTCTTCTTCTTCTTTGTCTGTTTTTCAATATGCCTCCAGTAAGTTGTCATTCCATTATTTTCATGGTCTTCACACTGATCGTCTTCCTATTAGTGAACCGTCTCTCGCCGTCCTTACTACTATATTTGTTGTCATTCGGCTTATGTGGTCGTTCCATTTTACCTGTTTTTTACCCAGTTGTTATTGTTATCCGCCTTGCATCTCCGTCATATATCTGCACTAACCCTCTCTAGCTCTTTTAGCTCTAACTCATAGTGTCTTACCATCAATTTTTCGAAGGGTTTTTATATCTGCTGTTTCTAGCATTCTTTTTGTCCTGTCTGTATCAGGTCGTGTTTTTTCCGCGTAGGTAATTATTGGTCTGATGACTGTGTTGTAAATTTTGCCTTTATCATCCATACTGCTTCGAGCTTTCTATAGCTAGATAGATGAGATACATATGTGCTGTTAAAATTAAACTAGTCGCATTTACTAGTGTTGTAAAACAACCTATTACTCTTATAGTAATACAATATCTTTTAGATTCATGACTCTGATTGAATATTACATTGTGGATTAGGCCTATTGGGGATACCACATACAAAAAAAACGCACCGATAACTTTACCCCATGGGTGGTGTGGAAACAAGTTAATTGAAGAGGTTTTAACTCCACGTCTTGAGATTATTAAAAAGTTAGTTCAGTTGTGAATAATTGATTGTATAATAAGCGTATTTCTCTTATCATAAATTGATTATTTCTAGAAACACTAAAGATTTTATTGATTAAATTCATAAAACAAAATAAAATACCTGAAAGTTAAAACATCTTAAAGGCATAAGCGCAAAATCTCGCATGTCAAAATGTTCAATGTGTTGTAAATGTATTCATTTTTTTTTCGATTTCTGAGAAAACTAATAAGTATTTTTAAAAAATGTAAATGCAGAATGAAAGATTGCTTTATTACCGAGGGCTGAAAGTCCCTTAGAATAACCCAAAAGTTTCTTTTGAATGAGATATTTGAAATTAAAAGTCACACTAAATTTTCTTTTTTTTTTCGACCCCTCTAACTTATTAATCAACATTATAGAAGTTTTCAGGAACTTTCGGTCCTCGGTAATAACGTAATCTTTCATTATGTGTTTAAATTTTTCAAAAATACTTATTAGTTTTCTCAGTAAAACACATTGAATATTTTGATAGGCGATATTTTGCGCCTATACCCTTAAGGCTTTTATAATTAAAAAAATCACAAATTCGGTTGCCTCTAAGCTGGAGTCATTTTATCTTAAAGTAATTAGTTTGTTATGTGGTTCCTTTTACTTTAGAATAATATTTATATAAATTAGTATTTTTAAAATTGCAACCGCACTCTATAAGTAGTCAGTAGATGTAAATAAGATAAGTGACTATTGTTCTATGAAAGTGACAACTGTACTCTTTATTGGCCACACAAATTCATTTTTTAAGAGTTACACAGTATCTACAACATAATACATTATTCTAAGGGTAGACATACTAAATATGTCTATGGGGATACGCCACTGATTAAAGGGTAGCTACTGAAATTTCAGGATTTACCTGAATTTTTGGGTTACCAATTATGCAACAAATTATTTACTTAAAAATAACACGCGTTCTGTAGTTGACACTACAGTTGGCTAACTTTACCTTTGATAAGAGGAGCAATTAAAAGATTTTCAAGCAGTTAAAGTCGGTTTTTAAGGGCCTGTACTTTCTGTCTCGATTAAACCCCGTTTAGCGAAACTTTGCATGACAAAATTCCTTTAACTAAGGTTTAATCGGGACAGAAACTACTAGCCCTAAGTCTTGTAAACCACAATATTTAAACTTCACCTCGTATACTACTTAGACGATTATCGAAGGGGAAGTGAAAATGAGTCACCGTCTTCAAAACATGGTTTTACTTTAGTGAAAAACCTGTGTAGAACAAGAGTTGCTTAGAATTAATCAGTTTATCCACTTCCGGACTTATTTTAAAGGTTTCTTTTTCACCGCCAAAAAGGGGTGAGTCACCCCCAGGGTAAAAGCAGACATCGGCACAATATCACTTGTTTTGTTTGACATGTTAGCTACGTGTATGCAAAATTTCATGTCAATCCAAGTGATTTTTTAAAATTTAGAGCAAAAACCGTGAGTGATAACGTACTATAAACCGTTATTTTTGCAATAATTTATTAATAACAAAGTCGGAACGTGGTTTAAGCTATCACGAGTAGTGGCAATCGATTTAGCGTATGAAAATACTATGAAAAAGACTACAAACTTGCTGTAGATTGCGCATTTCGAGCTTTTCGGTGAATAAACAATAATTTTGTTAAAAATGAATAACCATTTTCAATTTCGTTGCAAAACGAAAATACAGCCGAACCATATTCCAGTCCAATCAGAGAGTGCTGCAAGCACCTCTACCGGTTTCGAAACTCATTAGTCTCTCATCAGGAGGCACATATGCTGCTCTCCCCGATCCAACCAAAACAAACCCCAGCGTGCAGTCCCGAATTGCAACGAACGAAATGGCATAGATGCCCTAGCGGCAACTGCTAGCAAAAGACTAAGTTTTCACTCTAATGGCATATAACATATCCCACCAGAATGAAAACAATGGGAACCTTCTCTGGTTACACCTCCGAGGCTTCTACAATTTGCAAGCCATACGGATGCTGAGACTAAGGAAGATGAGGGAATTCTACAATTTACAATTCACGTCACATCTGCTCAGCGCGGTAAAGTTCCAACGAGACTGGTTCCCTTCATACTCCACACAGAGTAAATGTAAATCAAAAATGAATAACCATTTTCAATTTCGTTGCAAAACGAAAATACAGCCGAACCATATTCCAGTCCAATCAGAGAGTGCTGCAAGCACCTCTACCGGTTTCGAAACTCATTAGTCTCTCATCAGGAGGCACATATGCTGCTCTCCCCGATCCAACCAAAACAAACCCCAGCGTGCAGTCCCGAATTGCAACGAACGAAATGGCATAGATGCCCTAGCGGCAACTGCTAGCAAAAGACTAAGTTTTCACTCTAATGGCATATAACATATCCCACCAGAATGAAAACAATGGGAACCTTCTCTGGTTACACCTCCGAGGCTTCTACAATTTGCAAGCCATACGGATGCTGAGACTAAGGAAGATGAGGGAATTCTACAATTTACAATTCACGTCACATCTGCTCAGCGCGGTAAAGTTCCAACGAGACTGGTTCCCTTCATACTCCACACAGAGTAAATGTAAATCAAAAATGAATAACCATTTTCAATTTCGTTGCAAAACGAAAATACAGCCGAACCATATTCCAGTCCAATCAGAGAGTGCTGCAAGCACCTCTACCGGTTTCGAAACTCATTAGTCTCTCATCAGGAGGCACATATGCTGCTCTCCCCGATCCAACCAAAACAAACCCCAGCGTGCAGTCCCGAATTGCAACGAACGAAATGGCATAGATGCCCTAGCGGCAACTGCTAGCAAAAGACTAAGTTTTCACTCTAATGGCATATAACATATCCCACCAGAATGAAAACAATGGGAACCTTCTCTGGTTACACCTCCGAGGCTTCTACAATTTGCAAGCCATACGGATGCTGAGACTAAGGAAGATGAGGGAATTCTACAATTTACAATTCACGTCACATCTGCTCAGCGCGGTAAAGTTCCAACGAGACTGGTTCCCTTCATACTCCACACAGAGTAAATGTAAATCAAAAATGAATAACCATTTTCAATTTCGTTGCAAAACGAAAATACAGCCGAACCATATTCCAGTCCAATCAGAGAGTGCTGCAAGCACCTCTACCGGTTTCGAAACTCATTAGTCTCTCATCAGGAGGCACATATGCTG
Source organism: Diabrotica virgifera virgifera (assembly GCF_917563875.1). Lineage (NCBI taxonomy): Eukaryota > Metazoa > Arthropoda > Insecta > Coleoptera > Chrysomelidae > Diabrotica > Diabrotica virgifera. The sequence goes on from NC_065447.1 coordinate 121,561,978, forward strand.
CTCTCCCCGATCCAACCAAAACAAACCCCAGCGTGCAGTCCCGAATTGCAACGAACGAAATGGCATAGATGCCCTAGCGGCAACTGCTAGCAAAAGACTAAGTTTTCACTCTAATGGCATATAACATATCCCACCAGAATGAAAACAATGGGAACCTTCTCTGGTTACACCTCCGAGGCTTCTACAATTTGCAAGCCATACGGATGCTGAGACTAAGGAAGATGAGGGAATTCTACAATTTACAATTCACGTCACATCTGCTCAGCGCGGTAAAGTTCCAACGAGACTGGTTCCCTTCATACTCCACACAGAGTAAATGTAAATCAAAAATGAATAACCATTTTCAATTTCGTTGCAAAACGAAAATACAGCCGAACCATATTCCAGTCCAATCAGAGAGTGCTGCAAGCACCTCTACCGGTTTCGAAACTCATTAGTCTCTCATCAGGAGGCACATATGCTGCTCTCCCCGATCCAACCAAAACAAACCCCAGCGTGCAGTCCCGAATTGCAACGAACGAAATGGCATAGATGCCCTAGCGGCAACTGCTAGCAAAAGACTAAGTTTTCACTCTAATGGCATATAACATATCCCACCAGAATGAAAACAATGGGAACCTTCTCTGGTTACACCTCCGAGGCTTCTACAATTTGCAAGCCATACGGATGCTGAGACTAAGGAAGATGAGGGAATTCTACAATTTACAATTCACGTCACATCTGCTCAGCGCGGTAAAGTTCCAACGAGACTGGTTCCCTTCATACTCCACACAGAGTAAATGTAAATCAAAAATGAATAACCATTTTCAATTTCGTTGCAAAACGAAAATACAGCCGAACCATATTCCAGTCCAATCAGAGAGTGCTGCAAGCACCTCTACCGGTTTCGAAACTCATTAGTCTCTCATCAGGAGGCACATATGCTGCTCTCCCCGATCCAACCAAAACAAACCCCAGCGTGCAGTCCCGAATTGCAACGAACGAAATGGCATAGATGCCCTAGCGGCAACTGCTAGCAAAAGACTAAGTTTTCACTCTAATGGCATATAACATATCCCACCAGAATGAAAACAATGGGAACCTTCTCTGGTTACACCTCCGAGGCTTCTACAATTTGCAAGCCATACGGATGCTGAGACTAAGGAAGATGAGGGAATTCTACAATTTACAATTCACGTCACATCTGCTCAGCGCGGTAAAGCAGTCTCGTTGGAACTTTACCGCGCTGAGCAGATGTGACGTGAATTGTAAATTGTAGAATTCCCTCATCTTCCTTAGTCTCAGCATCCGTATGGCTTGCAAATTGTAGAAGCCTCGGAGGTGTAACCAGAGAAGGTTCCCATTGTTTTCATTCTGGTGGGATATGTTATATGCCATTAGAGTGAAAACTTAGTCTTTTGCTAGCAGTTGCCGCTAGGGCATCTATGCCATTTCGTTCGTTGCAATTCGGGACTGCACGCTGGGGTTTGTTTTGGTTGGATCGGGGAGAGCAGCATATGTGCCTCCTGATGAGAGACTAATGAGTTTCGAAACCGGTAGAGGTGCTTGCAGCACTCTCTGATTGGACTGGAATATGGTTCGGCTGTATTTTCGTTTTGCAACGAAATTGAAAATGGTTATTCATTTTTGATTTACATTTACTCTGTGTGGAGTATGAAGGGAACCAGTCTCGTTGGAACTTTACCGCGCTGAGCAGATGTGACGTGAATTGTAAATTGTAGAATTCCCTCATCTTCCTTAGTCTCAGCATCCGTATGGCTTGCAAATTGTAGAAGCCTCGGAGGTGTAACCAGAGAAGGTTCCCATTGTTTTCATTCTGGTGGGATATGTTATATGCCATTAGAGTGAAAACTTAGTCTTTTGCTAGCAGTTGCCGCTAGGGCATCTATGCCATTTCGTTCGTTGCAATTCGGGACTGCACGCTGGGGTTTGTTTTGGTTGGATCGGGGAGAGCAGCATATGTGCCTCCTGATGAGAGACTAATGAGTTTCGAAACCGGTAGAGGTGCTTGCAGCACTCTCTGATTGGACTGGAATATGGTTCGGCTGTATTTTCGTTTTGCAACGAAATTGAAAATGGTTATTCATTTTTGATTTACATTTACTCTGTGTGGAGTATGAAGGGAACCAGTCTCGTTGGAACTTTACCGCGCTGAGCAGATGTGACGTGAATTGTAAATTGTAGAATTCCCTCATCTTCCTTAGTCTCAGCATCCGTATGGCTTGCAAATTGTAGAAGCCTCGGAGGTGTAACCAGAGAAGGTTCCCATTGTTTTCATTCTGGTGGGATATGTTATATGCCATTAGAGTGAAAACTTAGTCTTTTGCTAGCAGTTGCCGCTAGGGCATCTATGCCATTTCGTTCGTTGCAATTCGGGACTGCACGCTGGGGTTTGTTTTGGTTGGATCGGGGAGAGCAGCATATGTGCCTCCTGATGAGAGACTAATGAGTTTCGAAACCGGTAGAGGTGCTTGCAGCACTCTCTGATTGGACTGGAATATGGTTCGGCTGTATTTTCGTTTTGCAACGAAATTGAAAATGGTTATTCATTTTTGATTTACATTTACTCTGTGTGGAGTATGAAGGGAACCAGTCTCGTTGGAACTTTACCGCGCTGAGCAGATGTGACGTGAATTGTAAATTGTAGAATTCCCTCATCTTCCTTAGTCTCAGCATCCGTATGGCTTGCAAATTGTAGAAGCCTCGGAGGTGTAACCAGAGAAGGTTCCCATTGTTTTCATTCTGGTGGGATATGTTATATGCCATTAGAGTGAAAACTTAGTCTTTTGCTAGCAGTTGCCGCTAGGGCATCTATGCCATTTCGTTCGTTGCAATTCGGGACTGCACGCTGGGGTTTGTTTTGGTTGGATCGGGGAGAGCAGCATATGTGCCTCCTGATGAGAGACTAATGAGTTTCGAAACCGGTAGAGGTGCTTGCAGCACTCTCTGATTGGACTGGAATATGGTTCGGCTGTATTTTCGTTTTGCAACGAAATTGAAAATGGTTATTCATTTTTGATTTACATTTACTCTGTGTGGAGTATGAAGGGAACCAGTCTCGTTGGAACTTTACCGCGCTGAGCAGATGTGACGTGAATTGTAAATTGTAGAATTCCCTCATCTTCCTTAGTCTCAGCATCCGTATGGCTTGCAAATTGTAGAAGCCTCGGAGGTGTAACCAGAGAAGGTTCCCATTGTTTTCATTCTGGTGGGATATGTTATATGCCATTAGAGTGAAAACTTAGTCTTTTGCTAGCAGTTGCCGCTAGGGCATCTATGCCATTTCGTTCGTTGCAATTCGGGACTGCACGCTGGGGTTTGTTTTGGTTGGATCGGGGAGAGCAGCATATGTGCCTCCTGATGAGAGACTAATGAGTTTCGAAACCGGTAGAGGTGCTTGCAGCACTCTCTGATTGGACTGGAATATGGTTCGGCTGTATTTTCGTTTTGCAACGAAATTGAAAATGGTTATTCATTTTTGATTTACATTTACTCTGTGTGGAGTATGAAGGGAACCAGTCTCGTTGGAACTTTACCGCGCTGAGCAGATGTGACGTGAATTGTAAATTGTAGAATTCCCTCATCTTCCTTAGTCTCAGCATCCGTATGGCTTGCAAATTGTAGAAGCCTCGGAGGTGTAACCAGAGAAGGTTCCCATTGTTTTCATTCTGGTGGGATATGTTATATGCCATTAGAGTGAAAACTTAGTCTAATAATTTTGTTATTAACGAAATAAGAACATATTGTGAGTAATCGCGACTAGTCGCATTCGATTCAGCGACCAAAAATACATCAGAGAAGACCTTAACACTATCAATTTATTTACAGGGATTTTAATAATTCCTACCCCCTCCGTGGCTCAGTGGTAAGAGCGCCTGCCTTTGGATCGAAAAAATCCGAAAGGTTGTGGCTTCGAATCTCACCAGGGTCAGAGATGTTTCATTTATTATAAATTAATAAATGAATATAGTTTCTGTCCTTGTGGGATCGGTACTGACCGGAGGGACCGCAGACGTTCGGATACAATTAACGTCTCTTTGCAAAGACAATGACGTCGACTTTAAAAAGTAACAAGACACTTACTCAACACACACACTACACATGACACTAGGTACCTAACTGTTCAAAATTACCGTACCTACCATGCCAATGGCCATTATAGTTGTCAAGGCATTAGCTAAATAACAAAAAATAAAAATAATTCCTGAAAAAGACCTAATTTTACCATAATTTGTTAATAACAATTAAACGCACCACATTTGGGCTTCCAGACCACTTTCCACTGGATTCAGCGACCCAAAAAACCTATAATACCACCATCAAATCGCGGCGACCTAAAAGTGTACACGGGACCCCCTATGTTGCGACTAGACTATTATTGATATTATAGGATTTAATGATTGAGTATGATAGATTTCTGATCTTTTATCGCTTTGACAAGAATTTTCTTTTTTAAGATACCAGGTTTAGAAAAAAAACTTAGATATAACCTTCTTGAATAAAAGAATTATTATCTTTTTAATACACTATGTTTGCTTATAAAGTTACATTTTAGGAATTACATTAATAAAGTATTATCAATTAAGATTTAATAATGATATAATAAAAATGCCATTATATCAATTATGATTTAATAAAATTTATTAATAGAACATTAAAAAAACTAATTAAATAGTTCGTATCCCATATATACAACACAAAATGAAACATCTTCTTCTTGTGGTGCTTTCTCCTTTAGTGGAGGTTAGCGACTACACTGGCAAATCTTTCTCTGTCCAATGCGGCTCTAAACAGATGTTAATTCAAGGCCGGTCCAGTCTCTGATATTTCTAAGCCATGAAATGAATCTTACCCTGGATGATCAGTTGCGCGAGGCGGTACTTTTCGTTTCTCATTATGTGCCCCAGGTAGCTAACTTTTCTGACTTTAATGATTTTCAGCAGTTTCCTATCTGTACCTATTCTCTTCAGAACATCTTCGTTGGTGGTGTGGGTTGTCCAAGGTATTTTCAAGATTCTTATATAAAGCCAGAGTTCAAGGCTTCTAACTTTTTCATCAGTGTTGTGTTGAGTGTCCAGGCCTCCGTTCCATACAAAAGTATTGACCACACATAGCAATGCAGAAAACGACATCAAAGGCTGAATGAAACATAAAGCAATAATATTAAATAGTACCTAATAATTGTTTTTCTTTACAAATTTTTGTGAAAACTTAAATAGTACTCAGGAAAAATTTGCGTTTCTTTATTAAAGACAACAAGAATTTGTTGTTAAATTAAATTAATTCTTAAATAATACTACAGTTTAATTTATAATAATTTACCCAATGCAAAAACAGATAATTCACATACCTATAACAAAATAACTATGAAGAATAAGGTTACATTTCACAAAACTACTTTTTACGCACATTATATTGCTTCTTTTTTACGATGAATTATCCAAAAAAAAGTTACAACTAAGAAAGTATCCTTCTATTAGAACATACTGTTCACTTTTAGTGTTATAACTTTTAAGAAAAATGGTTATATCTTTACTTATAACTCTATATCCCAAAAATAAATCACCCTTTTAATTAAATTAACTTATTTTTGTCTATTATATTCCAAGGTATAACTGTATTCTCCAAAGCTAATAACGTTCTGTAGAGAAAGTTAGGGGAAACCAAAGAGTTAAATATGTCATCTCTCGGAGACTAGTGTACTATTTATCACATGTAACTATTTTTTCCATAGTAGAAGTCATTATTTGGAAGGTATTGATGTAATAAAAAAACTTTAACATTTTGAGATGTAACCCTCTTCTTCCAAATGAACGATATGGTAGGGGTACATTTACAGGGTACACGGTTTCCCCAATGTGATTTTCTGACACGCTCGAGTAAAGTGCAAAATCCCCGCTTGGGATCCCCTACCATAAATTCTAGCGAAATAATTTTAATTTGCCATTTTTCGTTCTATAATCCTATCGCTTAACGCTTTCGGGTAGAGACCAATGGCCTACTTGATTCACTCGCAAATTCAAATTCAAAGCCGTAGATCTATTTTGGCTTTTGTGTGGCTAGGATAACGGATCTAGTAAATAATTCACTTTACAATGAGTCACTCAGTCCTGTGAGCCACTGAGTTGACATTTTTTTATGAAAAACTTTAAAGTAGGTGTTCAATCACAAATCAGTCCACGATCACCCCATAAATTATAGAGGGTGTGAATTATATAGTTCACAAACAATTACAAAAACTTAAATTCACTAACTTAAAACGACATAACGCGAGGACAATCCAAGATAGAACAAAAACAGAACTATAACAGATAAAACTATGTGCAACCTGGAATAACATACGCACAAGCAACGCAAGCAGTTAACCAACAAGCCTCCAACCAAGCTACTACACAACATATTATACCAAATTAAACTAATAACCACACAGACATGTCAGAATTAAAAGACATGTTAAAAAATCTGACGGAACAAATGGGCACTATGCTCAACCTCCTAACCATGATTCTTAACCAGAAATGACTCAGTTACTAAAGCTAGTATTATGGAACGCCAATGGCCTAGGTCAACACGTAGAAGAATTAAAACTATTCATTAACACACAAAAAATAGACATAATGCTGATTACAGAAACTCATTTTACATCCAAAAACCACATTAAAATTCCATGATTTACAACTTATCACACACAACATCCCAACGAAAAAGCATATGGAGTAACTGCAGTAATAATTCGTAATAAAGTAAGTAATTAGTAAGTTAGAAATATTATCCAGCATGAAATCAGTCCAAAAAAAGCTCCAGGGTACGATCTGATCAATGGGATAGTACTGCGGCACCTAACATGTAAAAGTCTGAAAATAATTACGCAAGTATTCAATGCAATATTTAGGCTAGGGTACTACCCAGAACAATGGAAAGTTGCTCAAATTATTCTCATACCTAAGCGCAAGGGAAAAATAAAACTCAGGTGACTTCATACAGACCAATAAGCCTATCTGGCCTATCAAAAATCTTAGAAAAACTTCTCCCCAAACAATTATCGCCAGTCATAGAAGAACGAAAACTAATTCTCCAACACCAATTTGGCTTCAGAACACAACACGGAACGATATAACACGTACATAGACTGGTAAAACACATCAGAAGTGATCTAGAAAATAAAAGGTATTGTTCTGCTGCATTCCTGGACATTGGGCAGGCCTTCGACAAGTTGTGGCATGCTGGTATCCTATTTAAGTTAAAGAAAAACCTTCCCCATGATTTCTGTCAAATCCTAAAAAGCTATACATATTTCCAACCGACATTTCCTAGTCAAGCAGGATAATGAATACATAAGCCTAAGACCAATAAAGGCCGGAGTACCACAAGGAAGTGTCTTGGGATCGACATTGTACTTGCTCTACACTGCTGACCTACCGACAAGTAGCAGAACAACGTGTGCGACTTTTGCTGAAGACACCGCGGTACAGCCTCTCACCATGATCCAATCACAGCATCCAAAACTCTTCAAAAAGACCTTAACAATATCCAAAGATGGCTTAAAAAATAGAAGATAATGGCGAATGAGAGTAAATCCACTCATACAACATTCACCATGAAAAACAAACATGTCCATGTGTAACTTTGAACGAAACACAGCTCACACAAACCGATACTGTCAAGTACCTAGGAATCCACCATGATAGCAGATAAACTTGGCAAAAGCACATTTTCACAAAAAAAAAACAACTAGGAATAAAATTCCGAGAAATGTAGTGGATCATCGGTCTTAAATCTCAACTATCTCTTGAAAACAAACTGCTGATATATAAAGCAATATTAAAACCAGTGTGGACCTATGGTATCCAACTTTGTGGGAGAGTCGGTCAAAGAAACCTAGAAATACTACAGAGATTCCAGAACAAAGTCCTTAGAACAATGCTAGATGTCCCTTGGTACATGCCAAACTATGTGATACAGCAAGACCTCAATGTGCCATCCATAAAAACAGTGATAACAGAATATTACAAAAAATATTCCAAGAAACTAGAATCTCATCCAAACGAGTTAGCTAGCAACCTCACTGATGGTCATAATGATGTACTACCATGTACTACGCTTGAAGAGATTCAAAATACTGGACCTAGCAAGGAGATTCGAATATTCTATGATAACTAACTTGTTTTAATTTAATTTATGTGAAGAGGGTGATCACTAGATCTCCCTCTACAGGTCAAATTTTCAATTTCTGTCAAATAATTTATTTATTGTCCTTATAGTTAAGGACAGATTGTAAATATTCCAAAAATTATAAAAATTATCTAATGTTCATTTCGCAAAATATTCGCTTTTTTCGTTGTGAAAGTTTGTGACGCCCATTTCCTTACGCCCCCGCTCAAATCGTCAGATTTTTAAAATATACACTGTTCTTCATATATACTAACTTAACTTGTCTTAATCTAACGTTTTCGAGTTTTTCTAAGGATATGATGTTTTTAAGGACTGCCCCCAACGCAAGCCCCTGTATTAAGAGTCTATATATGGTAGGGGTACATTTACAGGGTACAAGGTTTCCCCAGTCCCAATGTGATCTTGTGACGCGCTGAAATTTTCTACAATAAATTCTAACGCAATATTTTCAATTTGCCATTTTTCGTTGTATAATCTTAGCTCTTAAAGCTTTCAGGTAGTGACCAATGGCCTACTCGATTCACTCGCAAATTCAAATTCAAAGCCGTAGATCTATTTTGGCTTTTGTGTTTCTAGGATTACGGATCTAGTAAATTATTCACTTTACAATGAGTCACTCAGTCCTTTGAGCCACCGAGCTGACATTTTTTTATAAAAAGCTTTAAAATAGGTGTTCAATCACAAATCAGTCCCTTAATTTATAATCTCACATTAATCGTAACTTCCTAATTTTTTATAGGTAGTTTCACTGTGTATAATTGTGAAAGATATAGACATCGATTACGAGTTTATAAAATTTCCTGCAAATAGAATCAATTGCCAAATAATGTTGCAATAACGTCTACGTTGTGCAAGTATCAAAGTTCAAAGATTTTGTTACTATGCAAAAAATAATAACCTCTTTGATGAGGTGTACATTAATTGTGAGCTATATAAATTAGGGGGCGCGGACTCTTTTGAGTGCAGTCTATTTTGTAATTTTACCTAACCAACAACTGTAGTGTAATAATTATTATCAGTAGCTCTTAATAAAAGCATTTTTTACTCCACGACTTAGAATATTTATTCCAATCGTCGATCGAGAAGAAACGGACACAGGACATTCGAATCAATTCGAAACTTTATTATACATATTCGAATTATACATTGGAATTTATATAGTAGGACACTAGGTTTGTGTTTTAGCATAAATAAGAACAAATGATTTTATATATTTTTACTTAATAGAAAATCTTTATACCGAGATCTAACATGTCTTTTGGAAAATACGTGATATAATTCTCGAGTTTTTTAACAAAAACTAATTTACAAAAAAAATATCTAATTGACACCTACTTTAAATAACAAAATTAATAACAAATATTTCACTAATGTGATACTTTTTCAAAATTTCTTTGGTTTACATCAAAATCTACATCTGACTCCAACTCGTTTTCTGATAATGATAAGGATCCTCCTGTGCGTCTGGCTATAATGTTTTCAGTCTGTAACATTTTAAAGAAATAAATAGTGTATAAAAAAACATCACACATCACATTGGTTACAAATACATATTACAAATTATTTTACAAATTTATATTGGTTGATATTACCAATATTTTTTGAATGTATTAAGTTAAATAACAATCTCAGACCACTATAAACAAATTTAAAACATTTTATACATAGAGAAGACCTCGGTCTCGTTGCCAAAATTATCCACACGATATTTATTTGCATAATACTACTCCTGGGACGTTACAGAATAAAGAACAAAAATTTCGCTCACGCAAATTGGTCAGAATTTGTTGAAACAAATTGTAACAAATTAACATTTTTTGGCTAATTCTTAACAAAAAAAGTCCTAAAGTTCACCGTTTTCGAGTTGGAAACTATTTACAGTTTGAAAAATGCAAAAAGAATCATTTTTAAAGGTTAAGAACAATTATTATTTTTAAGATTAATAAGTCACTAATATGCCTTAGCTTAGGCCACAGCAACCAAAGTCAGAGTGGTCCAAAGAAGAATCAGGAACAGTCGCTACCTGCACTGACTCTTAGGCAAGGCGCGCACCAACGTGGCACCCTAATGGCGTGGCAATGGTCTGGTGACTAGAGATGAAGACCTGGTGCTACTATAGTATGCGGTCTATCTCGAGGGTGCGATCTACCTGAAGAATTTGCATAAAATAATAGGTTTGTTCCAACACGACTGAGAACCGTCACGAAACGGTAACGCTCCTGCGCAGTAAACAAAATCCGTTCCAACAAAAATATGATCGTCATCGGATCGTCCTTCCCACTGTTCCAACAAGAATTGTGATCTTTCGATGACGGTTTCGTGATGATCATTTCAGTAATCGGGCAAATGCATAATGTGCTGGTTGGACTGACTTGAGCACTAGGATTGAATTCTTTAAATTTTTTGAGGCTTTGATCGACTAAAAGCACACAAGCTGTCACCAACAAAAATGACAAATATATGATAATGATAGATAAATCAGTTATCAGTCAGATAACCGTTCCAACATCGGTTTCCAAATTACCGTCATGGGACGATAACTTGGCGATACAATTACGAACATGCGCACAACAAACGGTACAAGTAGTTTCGTGACGGTTTCTGGACCATCCAAAAGTTCATGTTGGAACAAACCTAATGAAATGCAAGAAAACTCTTGTAGAAAAAATATTTATTCACAAGTAATAAACATTTGGAGCAAAATAAATATAAAAAGAAACAGAACTTTAATAATTAACAAAATAAATGCATCCTAAATATTTACAAATAATTTATACATATACAGGGTGTCCCAGACTAATTTATCCAGGTTATATCTCTTAAACGAATCGAGATTTTCGAATGGGACAAAAACTGATCTATTCCATTTGTAATACACTTTAATATGGCGCAGAGAAAATCATCCCTAAATTTTTATCCCTTAGTTACAACCACCAACTTAAATTTTTTAATAGCACCCTGTACATTTTTTTTATAGTTTTGAATGTGGTCTTCTATCGTCTATTCAACAATTTTTTTTAAAATAAAATCGGTTTGAAAGTAATAAAGAAAATATCAGTTTACTTTTGTTAATTATGTGTCCCAGATTAATTTATCCACGCTATATTTCTTAAACGAATAGAGATTTTCGAATGGGACAAAAATTTAACTATTCCATTTGCAGTACACTTTAATATGGCGTAGAAAAAATTCATCCCTTAGTTACAGGGTGCTATTAAAAAAATTTAAGTTCGGGGTTGTAACTAAGGGATGAATATTTAGGGGATGATTCTTTTCTACGCCATATTAAAGTGTATTATAAATGGAATAGATCAGTTTTTGTCCCATTCGAAAATTTCTATTCGTTTAAGAAATATAGGCTGGATAAATTAGTCTGTGACAAATAATTAACAAAACTAGATTGATATTTACTTGATTACTTACAAACCCATTTTATTTTTAAAAAATCTGTTGAATAGACGATAGAAAATCACATCCAAAACTATAAAAAAATGTACAGGGTGCTATTAAAAAAATAATGTTAGGGGTTGTAACTAAGGGATGAATATTTAGAGGATGATTATTTCTACGCCATGTTAAAGAGTATTACAAATGGAATAGATCAGTTTCTGTCCCATTCGAAAATCTCTATTCGTTTAAGAGATATAGCTTGGATAAATTAGTCTGGGACACCCTGTTTAACCTACTTATTTATAAAACGATACAGCCTAATTATTTTACCTAAGTATTATGTTTATATGGGATTAATTCTGTGGCTTGGTGCTAAAAGGACCAATGTCAATATTTTACTTTTTTGTACAGCTTTATTTAAAATTTAATATTAACAAAACAAAAAGCAAAAAATTAACATTGGCCATTTCAACACCAGGGCACAGTATGTAAGCTTGGCGTTAAAATGGCCAATGTAAATTTTTTGCGTTTTGTTTTGTCAATATTAAATTTTAAATAAAGATAATTACATATATGACAAATTAAATTATTATTATTATTACAGTAGGAAAAATGAAAGAATACCCATGAACTAACCTATAAAACACGCTGTATTTTTCTTTCACCGTGTCACACAAAAAATTGGCCAGCGCAGTTACATGTAATAATTATTATTACATGTACTTGCACTGGGCAATTTTCTTTGTGACACGGTGACAGGAAAATACAGCGTGTTTTATATGTTCGTTCATGGGTATTCTTTCATTTTTCCGACTTGTAAGTATTGTTTTCGCCCAATTTTGAAAAAATGTGAAAACCATTATTATATATATATTATATAACTATTATATTATATATAATTATCCACGTCCGTCTGTCCGTAAATACAATTCCTCCGTCATTATACCAGGTAGAATGGACAAATGAGGTGTCGAATGAAAGCTTATAACCCAAGGATGATACTAAACGTGAGAAATTTGACCTAGGACTTCCTGTTTTAGAAATGCAACCGGAAGTACTATTTTAAAGTCACCGGAATAGTACAAGCGATATATTATTCGACGGGCCTTGGCAAGACGAGAATAAATAATATATACTTTCGGTTTTATGACTGTCTATCCGCCCGTCCGAGAATATAACTCCTCCGTTATTACTATAGATACAAAGAAAAATAAGGTGTCGAATGAAAGCTTATATAACCCAAGGATCGTATTAAAGATGAAAAATTTGACCTCGGACTTCCGGTTTTAGAGTTGCAACCGGAAATACCGTTGTAAAGTCACTGGAATAGTATAAGCGATATATGATTCGATGCGCTTTAGCAAGACGAGAACAAATAGTATAATTTCGGTTTCATGACTGTCTGTCCGTCCGCCCGCGAATGTAACTCCTGCATTATTAATACAGATAGAATGACGAATGAGGTGTCGAATGAAAGCTTATAACCCAAGGTTGGTATTAAAGATGAGAAATTTGGTTGGTATTAAAGTTGCAACAGGAAGTACCGTTGGAAAGTCACCGAAATATTATAAACGATATATTATTCGACGTCCCTTAGTAAGATAGTTTCAGAACAAATGTTGTGCTGAAGCTATTTTCTTGAGGCATTTTTGCAATTAACTAGTTTTGATGGGAAATAAGCCACAATTTTACTAAAAAAATGATTTTATTAACGTTTCGACGCCCAAATCGGGTGTCGTTGTCAAAATACAAAAAATATTAATGAATTAAACAAAAATGTTGTTGATTAGTAAAAAAATTCTTCTAATAATTTATTTAATCTGACTCATTTATATCGGCAATTCAGACATATATTATACATTTTAAAGTAGAAGACAGTAGTGTAACAAGGCGGATTCCCGCTCACCGTGGGAAAAAAGTGAGCCAGAATCGGTATACCGATTCCAGACCACCGTGGGAAAATTTGAAACGCCGAATCCCGACCACTCGTGGAATGACGTGACGTGAATAACGTGACGTGAATAACGTGACGCGAATGACGTGACGTGAATGACGTGACGTTATTCGCGTCACGTTATTCACGTCACGTCATTTTCGCGTCACGTTATTCACGTCACGTAAATACACGTCATTCCACGAGTGGTCGGGATTCGGCGTTTCAAATTTTCCCACGGTGGTCTGGAATCGGTATACCGATTCTGGCTCACTTTTGTCCCACGGTGAGCGGGAATCCGCCTTGTTACACTACTGAAGACTTTAAAATGATATTGCCAATATTTATGAGTTGCATTCCTGGGACGACTTTATTGAAAGATAGTTCATTCGATTACATGAAATCAACCCCAACTCAAGAATATCCGTCACAAAAAAATTCATAACATGTGATCTGTCTTTAGAAAGACAACCACATGCAATGGTGACAGTAAAATTCTCGCGCTAGAGATTCCATAGTAAATCACGAGGGAAAACCAGGAAAAAACCTCGTGATACTATTCCGACATCGTAAGTATTAGGTCTTACTTTAGTTTACTCTCAAAACTAACACCAAATTCTGACCTTAATATGTATATATGTTATTTTAAATTATAAATAATATCAATAATACATAGATATATAAACAATACTAAAATATAAAATATGTACTAACTCGATATGTTATTGACTTACTAATCCTGGTATTTTCTTTCTATTGACTTACTCTTTTAGTATGGGTAACCACATCCTACTGCATTCTACCAATGAACTTGCGACACAATTGGTTTCATTTAGCATAATTAAAGCCGCTTCTTTGATTTTTCTCTTTTTACTATATGTTTCTTTCAGGACTATACTAATCTCTCCACTGAACTCTATGTTCATTATCCCATGCGTGTTGACATATTTGAGATCTATCAAATTCTCTATTTTTAATATATAAGTCTGATGTCAACTTATTCTAACGTTTAAGGGTCTTGATGTTTCACCTAAATAAAATTGTTCGCATTCACAAGGTATTTTATAAATACAATTCTTTGTTCTTTCTTGTTCACTGTTAGGTTTAGCTTTAGATAGAATAGATCTCAACGTGTTTGTTGTTTTGAATGTTGTTGAAATATTGAATTTATTTCATATTGTTTTAAGTTTTTCGGATAGTCCTTTTATATATGGTATAGATATTTTCCTCGTATTATTTCTTGTGAATGCTATAGGACCCCGTTCTAAGTTGTTCTGTTCTGTTCCATTCGATCCAATCTTGACAATTCCTTATTTATAAACGATAAAGGATAATCATTAAAGGATTTAATGATTCCCTTTTTAACGTTGATGTTGTGATTTGATTTGTAATTGAGATATATGTTGGTATGTGTTGGTTTTCTATACACTTGAGCCTTATATCCAGTATCCTTCTTTGAGACTAAAACATCGAGGAAAGGTAGGGTGTTATTATATTCCTTTTCCATTGTAAATTTTATTGTCTCTTCTTAATCGTTTATAATATTTAGGAATGTATCCAACAATTCTGATCTATGAGGCCATATTGAAAACACATCATCTACATATCTCCACCATACTGTGGGTTTTAAATTTTGTTTAGAAATGATATTAGTTTCGAAATCATCCATAAATATATTAGCCAATAATGGAGATAAAGAAGAGCCCATTGCTAGACCAAATTTTTGTTTATAGAATTCATTATTTAGTTGAAAATAGGTATTATTAGTACAAAATGTCAATAACTCCATTATAGCTAATACATTTATTCTTGTCCTAGTTGTCAATGTATTATCATTCTCTAATTTCGTTTTGATTATGTTTAAAGTTTTATCTAATGGCACATTTGTAAATAAACTGTTCATGTCAAAACTTACTAAAATATTATTTGGATTAAATTCAATATTTGATAATTTGTTTAAAAAATGTTGTGTATTTTTTATAAATGTGTCATTATTATTAGCAAATGGTTTTATAATGTTTAGTAAAAATTTTGATAATTCACTGCAAGGAGAATTGTTGGTAATACAAATGGGTCTAAGTGGTATATATATATATATATATATATATATATATATATATATATATATATATATATATATATATATGTAACTTATATGTAACATCAAATCTGAACTTTCTGAGATTCTTCAAACTGATATGATACGTGAATACGAAAATCGTCTGAAAAGAAATTTAGATCTGAATTTGAGAAAATAAAACTTACGAACATCAACAAATTTGAACGACTATACAGCAATAACGAAAAACACAACCGTGTATTTAAAGACAACAGACAAACAAATGGTTTAAAAATATCTCTAGCATAGCCATACCGGAAGAAGTCGCAAATTTCTTATCATTGGGACCTAAATTTAGTGTGCCCTGTGTTGGTAAAGATGTCAGACTAGATAGGTTTGTTGCAGACTTAGAAAATATAGTGGATTATATTCCAGATGAATCAAAGGATGTCGTACGAGCTAGAGCAACTAATATCATAACTAATTATGTGAACCACACTACAACAAACAAACCAAACCACTTCAACAGGATGTTTGTTTGAAAAAACACGCAAGTTTTTGAAATCAAATCCAGATCTATACATTTTGCAATCAGACAAAGGTGGGTGTACGGTTGCCATGGATAAATCAGAATATATGGATAAAACTGAGATAATGCTACAGGATTCTTCCACGTACACCAAATTAAACACTGATCCAACGGTGAAAATACAAACCAAATACAAAAATATTATTAAGAACCTGAAATCCATAGGTGAGATAGACGCTAATGCTGCAAAACAACTAATGATATACAATTCGATGTTTCCAAAGTTATACTGTCTACCAAAAATTCACAAAAGCAGTGTTCCTCTTCGCCCTATCATCAGCTCAATCAACTCCACTACATACAACATCTCGAAATACTTGGCAAACATTCTAACTGCCACTTTTGAATATCAAACTAATTATAATGTGAAAGATACATTTACGTTTGTAGAACTAATTAGGAATGTTACAATTCCTCAAACCTATGTACTTATATCCTTAGATGCGGTATCGCTTTTCACGAATATTCCTCTCAACTTAATCATTGAAATTTTAGAGCAAAATTGGCACTTAATAGAACCCAACACCACACTAAGTAAGAATAACTTCTTCAAACTAATCGATTTTATTTTTTCTAATGTTTACTTTTCTTTCGATGGAACTTTTTACTCACAAATCTTTGGCACTCCCATGGGCTCTCCTATCAGCCCCATTCTAGCCACCATAGTTTTAGATCATCTATTTAATATAGTAATTCCACGACTACCGTTCAAGTTACCGTTCATCTACAAATATGTGGATGATGTGATAAGTGCGATCCCCGAGGACTCTATTCAAACTACACTGGACCTCTTCAATGGATTTCACAAACACCTACAATTTACCGTTGAGAGGGAGAAAGAACAAAGTGTGCCCTTTTTAGACACTAAGGTGATAAGAACCACAGAGAACAAGATAATTTTGGATTGGTATCAGAAACCAACTGACTCTGGAAGATATATAAATTATTTCTCTCAGCACTCGAAAAGCCAAAAACACAACACTGTTGTGGCAATGAAAAACAGAATATTACACATCAGCAATGACCTGTTCACACAAAAGAATTTAAAAACACTCTATAACATATTCTTGAACAACGGCTATCCAAGTAAAATTCTTAAGCAACTGATATATAACTCAGACTTATACGACGGGCAACGTGACAACAGACCATCAGATCCCGTGATTTACAAAAAGTTGCCCGTCATAAATGGCTTAACCAACAATATAATCAAGCTGCTGAACGGAATTCCTAAAATCAAAATAGCGAAATACAATAGCATATCCAACTATAGCTTATTCTCGAAGCTTAAAGACCAGACACCGCTTCTAAATCAGACTCATATCATCTATCAACTTTCTTGTCTCGAATGTGATGGGCAGTATATAGGACAAACATCGCAATGGTTGAAACAAAGAATAACGCAGCACAAAAGTGATTGTAAAACACACAAAAATACTTGTGCAGCAGCACACCATTCCATAACAACAGGACACCAATTTAATTTGTCAGATATCAAGATCTTAGATTCAGAAAACAATTATAAGAAAAGATTGTTTCTCGAGATGTACCACATAAACAGTAATAAACGTTCAATTAATTACAAATGAGACACAAGTAGATTAAGCGAAATCTACTGCAATGTTTTAAAATTCGAAAAATAGCAGAATATTAAACAGATGGCTCGATATTGGAACTTTTGACCCTTAACACATGTGAGAAAAGATACCTGACTCAGTGCCGCCCTCGACGTTCTCGTGAAACGACATGCATAGCGTTAAGTTAAATTGCTTTATATAACATACCTACAACAATTCGTAAGTTATATCATTGTAATATTATGTTTGTACCTAACTGTTAGGTAATTTTGTAGTTTGTTCCTGATGAAGATGAAAAATTAATAAATACTCATCGAAATGTCGAATTCAACAGAATTAAATGTAGTTTCAATCTAAGCCACAGACCGCAATTCCCGATAATTTCAACACTGTTTTATAGTGTTATAGAATATATATATATATATATATATATATATATATATATATATATATATATATATATATATATATATATATATATATATATATATATATGTTACACTTGAAGTTTCCGCGGGAGCTATATGTGCTTTCTGTTGTTTTCCGGGTTTGACTCCGCGTTGAATAATTTTGGTTTTGAGAAAAACCATTATTTTGACGACGTTTCGGCAAGATCTCACTTGCCATTGTCAAGTCAGGTGGTTCCGCTTCTCGCTGCTGCTTGAAGTAAACTGAATTCTTACTCACGATACCGTCACTTATGTAGTTGATCCTGATGCTGCTGCTTGCCCTGCGCGAACTCGTGCTCTTGTTATTGGTCCGGTGTAGGTTGCAGTCGTCGGAGGGATGTTACGCGTGGATGTTGCGGCCTGATTTATTTTGGTCTTTTTCTTCAGTACCGTTTTCCATGTTGTAGGAAGCCGTTGCGCATCATCTCTTTGGTTTAAGCCGTTGGGATTTCTTTCAATTTCGATCGATTCTCTGATTTCCCGTTTTCTTTTTACTTCGATGTTAGCTAACATCGTTGTTTGGTTCAGGTTTATTGTGTGTCCTGTATTTGCGACATGTTGAGCCAGGGATGACGTGGTTTCTCCCCGTTCGATAGCATTTCGGTGTTCTTCTCGTCTTACCTGGATTCTTCGGTTGGTCTGTCCAATATACGACTTTCCACAATCCCCACACGGAATCTCGTATACACCTTGGCTTTCTAACGATATTTTGGTCTTTGGTGTTGGTAAAATAGTTGAGATCTTTCTGTCCGTATTAAATATCGTTTCTATGTTGTGTTTTCTCAGCACTCTCCCTATTTTCTCTGTCGTACCCTTCACATATGGCAGAATGGTTTTGCCGATCGGTTTATTGTCTTCTGTAGGGTCCTTATCTCTTCTTCGAGCATTTTGAGCTTTTTCGATGTTGTATGTTGAGAAGCCGTTTTTTCTTAACGCTGTTTTCACGTTATGCATTTCTTCATTTTGATGTTCTTGGTCTGTCAGTCTTTCGGATCTTGTAATCAAGGTTTTGATGACTGAATGCAATTGTGCAGGATGGTGGTGTGAAGCAGCATTTAGATATCTATCGGTATGTGTCGGTTTCCGATACACTGCATGGCCTATGTGTCCGTCTTGTTTCTTTATTATTAACACATCTAAGAATGGAATTTGATCGTTTTCTTCCAGTTCCATGGTAAACTGGATTTTATGGTGGATATTGTTGATGTGTTCTAAAAAAGCCTTTAGTTTTTCTTCTCCGTGGGTCCAGATGATAAAAGTGTCATCCACGTATCTAAGCCACAGTTTGGGTTTGTATTCAGCTGTTTCTATTGCCCGCTGTTCTATTTCCTTCATAAACAAGTTCGCTATTACTGGTGACAGTGGGGAACCCATCGGTGCTCCCTCAACTTGTTTATATCTTTGTTCCTTATAGATGAAATAAGTGTTATTTAAACAGTGTTTGGTTAGGTTTAGTGTATCCGGTGATATTGGATACTTTTTGCTTATAATGTCCAGTGATTCATCTATAGGAACATTCGTGAAAAGTGAGACAACATCGAAGCTGACTAGCAAATGTCCCGGCTCAAGAGTCACACCTTTTATACGCTCGATGAAGTGGCTCGCGTTCTTGACGTAAGAATCCGCTTCTTCCGCGTATGGTTGCAGCTGTTGGGCCAGAAATTTCGCCAGCGGTTGTAAGGGAAACCCGGAAAACAACAGAAAGCACATATAGCTCCCGCGGAAACTTCAAGTGTAACATAATTAACCTCTACGGGGAGGAAATTCTACCAGACATCAGAAGATACGAAAAACTACGATCGAAACGAAGGACGTTGTTATGCAACCTTACGTTTTTAGAACGCTGCCGTGACGAAAGCATTATACCGACTTGTATGAAGCTCACTTTTCACAAAAACAACTATAAAACTAAAAACATCTTAAGAAGAGCAAGCCTGGCGCTTATTAGAGAGGCAATCCATGATACCAGACGAGACATCGACAAAATGAATGCAGAATCATTACAGCTGCATCTTAAACTAAGTAACACAATCCATCCAACATTATGGAATTTCTTTGAACAACTGACAAACTTTCGAGCAGAAACTGATGCTGATCTCACTAAGACCAAACAAATTAAAAAGTTTGAAAATTTGTGACTACAACAGCGGCCAAAAAAGAAAGAAAATCCACAAATAGAAACAAACAATTTAGTATATAACTTTTCAAATCTGACACTGGATGAAGCCACGAATAGTGTTCTTGCAAAAGGTTTCAATTTTGCTGTTGCACCTACATACATTCCCGTAGAAAACATCATTACTGAGGTAGAGACTACAATTACTAATCTCCCAGCAGAAACAGCCGAGATCATACGCCAAGACGTATCAAAAATATTAAGAACAGCTAAACCACCAAAAAGAAATTTAACACGGGAAGAGAAAGAAGCCTTACATAATTTGAAGAACAACAAAGAAATCATCGTGCTTCCAGCTGACAAAGGCAACGCTACGGTAGTGATGAATATTCAAGACTACGAAACAAAAATAAACGACATCTTAAATGATACAACATATCAAAGCATCTCGTCAGACCCGACAACCTATCTAGAGAAAATAACAAAAGCCAAGATCAAAGCCTCAAATATCAATAAAGAACAACAGGTCCATCTCATACCTAGAGAGAAGTCATCTAGATGCCCAAAATTTTACGGCCTACCCAAGGTACACAAGGCAGGATTACCACTGCGACCAATTGTGAGCTCCATCGGATCTCCCTTACAACCGCTGGCGAAATTTCTGGCCCAACAGCTGCAACCATACGCGGAAGAAGCGGATTCTTACGTCAAGAACGCGAGCCACTTCATCGAGCGTATAAAAGGTGTGACTCTTGAGCCGGGACATTTGCTAGTCAGCTTCGATGTTGTCTCACTTTTCACGAATGTTCCAATAGATTAATCACTGGACATCATAAGCAAAAAGTATCCAATATCACCGGATACACTAAACCTAACCAAACACTGTTTAAATAACACTTATTTCATCTATAAGGAACAAAGATATAAACAAGTTGAGGGAGCACCGATGGGTTCCCCACTGTCACCAGTAATAGCGAACTTGTTTATGAAGGCAATAGAACAGCGGGCAATAGAAACAGCTGAATACAAACCCAAACTGTGGCTTAGATACGTGGATGACACTTTTATCATCTGGACCGACGGAGAAGAAAAACTAAAGGCTTTTTTAGAACACATCAACAATATCCACTATAAAATCCAGTTTACCATGGAACTGGAAGAAAACGATCAAATTCCATTCTTAGATGTGTTAATAATAAAGAAACAAGACGGACACATAGGCCATACAGTGTATCGGAAACCGACACATACCGATAGATATCTAAATGCTGCTTCACACCACCATCCTGCACAATTGCATTCAGTCATCAAAACCTTGATTACAAGATCCGAAAGACTGACAGACCAAGAACATCAAAATGAAGAAATGCATAACGTGAAAACAGCGTTAAGAAAAAACGGCTTCTCAACATACAACATCGAAAAAGCTCAAAATGCTCGAAGAAGAGATAAGGACCCTACAGAAGACAATAAACCGATCGGCAAAACCATTCTGCCATATGTGAAGGGTACGACAGAGAAAATAGGGAGAGTGCTGAGAAAACACAACATAGAAACGATATTTAATACGGACAGAAAGATCTCAACTATTTTACCAACACCAAAGACCAAAATATCGTTAGAAAGCCAAGGTGTATACGAGATTCCGTGTGGGGATTGTGGAAAGTCGTATATTGGACAGACCAACCGAAGAATCCAGGTAAGACGAGAAGAACACCGAAATGCTATCGAACGGGGAGAAACCACGTCATCCCTGGCTCAACATGTCGCAAATACAGGACACATAATAAACCTGAACCAAACAACGATGTTAGCTAACATCGAAGTAAAAAGAAAACGGGAAATCAGAGAATCGATAGAAATTGAAAGAAATCCCAACGGCTTAAACCAAAGAGATGATGCGCAACGGCTTCCTACAACATGGAAAACGGTACTGAAGAAAAAGACCAAAATAAATCAGGCCGCAACATCCACGCGTAACATCCCTCCGACGACTGCAACCTACACCGGACCAATAACAAGAGCACGAGTTCGCGCAGGGCAAGCAGCAGCATCAGGATCAACTACATAAGTGACGGTATCGTGAGTAAGAATTCAGTTTACTTCAAGCAGCAGCGAGAAGCGGAACCACCTGACTTGACAATGGCAAGTGAGATCTTGCCGAAACGTCGTCAAAATAATGGTTTTTCTCAAAACCAAAATTATTCAACGCGGAGTCAAACCCGGAAAACAACAGAAAGCATATATATATATATATATATATATATATATATATATATATATATATACCCCACCATGTTTCACTCTTCCATTCATTGACATTTTTCATATGTTAGGTCGTCCGACCGACATAGCTCCACAGTATATGGAGGAGCGAAAGAAATCAATGTAAATCGATTTAATTTATCATATTTCACCTTTCTACAACTTTTTAGAGGGACGACTTATTATGGTTTTTTTAACATTTTGTATAATTTAGTTTGAGACATGACCGAGAGTTGCGGCGGCGCCACCGCTCTACGTATATTGACTGCAGTATACGAAATGTAGGTATTTCCGATGGTAGGTCTTCCGCTGAATATATGTTTATATTTTTACATAGCATAGGTATTCCGCAAATCGGGCAACACTGCATGCAATTAAATCTATTTTAGGAATATTCGACTGTTGGTCTCTTGCGTCGTTTATCGCCTAATATCTTGAAGTATTAGCACCGTTTATTTATGACTACCTATATAGTGGTTTCATAAATAAATGCGTGTATAATTTTTCAGTGTTTTTTTATTTTTGATGTTTTTTGTTTCTGTTTTTTTTTGGTTTTGTTATTTTTTCCATTGTTTATTAAACTATGTTTATTTGTGTGTTCATTCTAGTTTTTCAGTGGATTTAGTAGTTATTTTTTATATTTGTTTTATTTTGTTTAATCTTACATTTGATTTAGATGTGTGTACATATAATTCTATAATATAGATCAAAACATACATTTCGCTATTCTTACTATTATATTAATTAAAATTAATATAGTGAGTTTTAGTCCACGACAAACGCATGGGCATTTTAATTCCAATTATATTTATGTAATGTATTATCGTTTATTAGTAAATATACCTGTATTTTAATAATTAATACATACATACATAATCGATTGCCTCTTATACCCATAGGTTATATGCTGCTCTCTGCAAATTTCCGCCACTTCTTCCTATCTGCTGCTAAAACTTTTGCTTCTTTCCACGATGTTCCTCTTTTCTCCAGTATTACATTAGTGTTCCAGCTTTTGCTTGGTGTACCCCTCGTGCTTTTATCCACTGCTTTGGCCTCCCATGCCATTTTCACTTCTATGTAACCAGTCATTCTTATCATGTGTCCAGCCCATTTAACGTCTTTTCTTTAATTTTTTCGTTGAACGATTTTACCTGTAGTTCATGTCTTATATCTTCGTTTCTTCTTTTATCTAATCTTCTTGCTCCCACCACTATTCTAAACTATCTCATTTTTGTAGCTTGTAATCTTTTTCTTTGTCTGTCGTTCAGTACTTACCAAGTTTTCTGCCCCGTATATTTGAATTGTCTGTATAATTAATAATATTAAATATATCGTGTATATTTACCTATCAACGGTATTATTTATATTATTTTAAAGTGCGCATGCTCCACTTGTCGTGGACTAGTCCTTGACTGTCTCCGCGAACACACTTAATAGTACGGGATCCGAATAGGAGGTCGAAATGTACCTACCCATCTGCTTGCCGGATGAAACATTTTTTTTATTAAATTTCATACATAGACAAACACTACCAGCAAGGGTTGCCTATCAAAATCGTGTCATAGCTATCCTTAAGGGGGGCCGTAGGGGTTGAAATCAACATTTTAAGCACATTTTTTTGAATTTTTTTTTGAAAGTATGAGAGAATAATTTTATTTTTAAATTAATTAAGCATATTAAGTATAATTCGAAAACTATTTAAAAAAAATTCAAGAAAAAATATTGAAAAATAAGCCAACGGTGGACATCAGAATTTATCATTGGACCATGGTAGACAAAAAATTCAAAAAGATTTTATTAGCTTATGACTTCTCGAGGTAACGCTGTCAAGTTTCTTTTAGTTTTAATGATCTTTGACTTTTTAGTATCACTCAGAAGACAAAACAATGAAATTTTTTACAGAAAAAAGGGTGAAAATCAACATATTCATTATTTTTAAACAAAATATAAGCATAAAACAAAGTGTATTACGATATCTCGACAGTGTTACCTAAAGGAATGTCTAACGAAAATATGTACAAAATTCCAGGTGAGTTGGTCAAGTGGTTTTTGAGTTACAATGTCTAAAGTCTTTGAAAATAGCAGTTTTGAGAAAAACGCTTTTAAAGTATTGTCAACTTTTATTTTCATTTTTTTTTGTCTGTCAAAACATATAGTGATGCAAACCGGAATGTTTTTGAATCGCGGGGTAATTTACAAAAGAAAATGAGAACAGCTGTTGATCGTTTCTCACTAAGCTCAAGCGCGCTGGCGAGAAGATACTGCAAACCGAGTCGAAGGTAGGAAGATAGTGTTGAATATCCCTATCTTCGGCTCGCTTTGCAGCAGGTTCGCGTTAGCACGCTTGAACGTAAGAACAACGGTCAGCAGCTGTTCTCATTTTCTTTTGTAAATTACTCCGCGATTCAAAAAGATATTCCGGTGTACATCATTTGACGATTTGACAGACAAAAAAGAAATTGAAAATAAAAGTTGACAATACTTTAAACGCCTTGTCCTCAAAACTGCTTTTTTCAAAGGCTGTAGACATTGCAACTCAAGAACTACTTGACCGACCCACCTGGAATTGCGTATATATTTTCTTTAGACATTCCTTGAGGTAACGCTGTCGACATATTTTTTGCTTTATGCTTATTATTTAACAATAATAAATATGTTGATTTTCGCCCTTTTTTGTGCAAAAAACTACGCCCTCCCCCTTAGGGATTGCTATGACACGATTTTGATAGACAACTCATGCTGGTCGAGTTTGTCTATATATGAAATTTAATAAAAAAAAATGTTTTATCCGGCAAGCAGATGGGTACATTTCTACCTCCTATTCGGATCTTAGACTATATGTCTGTATAACAAATTTAATCAAAAATGGCAAATAAATATTACATATTAACGTCACATATTTTAAATGTGTATATGTTTAATGCCAAATTGTGGAGTCATGCACGGAGCGAATAGTTAATTTAATGTATATTTTTTTTTTCGGCGAGTACCTACTCAAATCTAAGCGTTCAAGCTTAAATAACGAGAAAACGGTGCATTTTATAACATACACTTACTTAACACTTGTCAAAGTACTTTGAAATACCTATTAACTGAGCTACAGAAGAAGTTGATAACATCCAAATTTATGCTCCAAACATTTTTCCAAGCAAATGTTATTGTTTTTTTTTTTCGTAACTCCGTTAATTTTTATTATATCAGGTTGATCCAAAAACCATTTGAAAGGCAATTTTAATAGCAATAAAATTTTATTAAATTTAAATACATTTTTTAAAAGGATTAATTAAAGGGCCCTGGTTACATGGTTTTCGCAGTAAAATTTAGGCTTCAAGTGTTTCTGTCTCGGTTATTTTGTATCCTTCAAAAATAAAAAAAAAAGACAAGTAAAATCTTTGCTAACAAAGAAACATAAATTTCGTTCTGTGTCAAAAAAAACTCTATAAACAGGTCAAAATTTATGATGTCATTACTTATGCCAAAAATAAAATAGTCGCATAGGGATTACTAAATATTTAAATTCTTGTGGAAATGGCGTCTGTTTTATTTTTCACTTTTTCCTAAAAAATCGAAAAGTTCTTCTATTAAAAGTTTTTTCAAGTAAGGAATTTATTAGATGTTTAATAATTAATTTTATTCATTTTAAGTTCAATTCTCTCTTAAGGCTGGAAGATGAGTAGGTTTTCTTGAGAGGGGGCTGTAGCTCAATAATCAAAATGCGCCAATTTTAAGAGTTTAATCTTATACTTTATATGCTATACGAATTATATCTGCGGTACAATAAATATTTTAATCTTTCCCAACGTTTTTCTCTTTGTTGAATCAATTAAAGGGTTGTTTGGGGGGTTAAGACAACGATGACAAGACTACGATGATATCTGTTACATGACAAGAAAGCTAATAGAGGAATATAGGAAATGGAGACTAGAGATCAAAGAGACAAATAATATATGAATATCGATGGAACGCAGCAGGACTTGCTACTAGACGGAGGAGAAATAATTAGTAAATGTAACGATTATAAATACCTGGAGCTAAAACCACGAAAATCACGAACACTGGACGGAGCCATTAAAAACGGAATATTCAGGGCAGGAAAGCAATTACGCTTTTAAACTCAGTACTCTGGGACAAGCAGATAAACAATCAAAACAAGAAATAGATCTATAATGCCGTAGTATAAAGCATTATAACGTACAGCTGCACAGTATGGCATATAAAGGAAAAATCAAAACAAATGTTAGAGGTCACCGAAATGGATTTCTGGAAGATCAAGAAGAGAACATGTCACCAATGAACGGATACGAGAAATAATGAAGGTCACACATACAATAAATGAGGAAATCAACTAAATATAACTAAGATGGTTTGGTCATGTACAAAGAATGGATGAGGATAGAATCCCAAAACAAGTACAAAACTCTCATATATAGCTCGTAATTTATTGCAGTTGTTTTTTAATTTGTGCAAAGTGGGGGGACCAGCCCAATAGGGGTATGACAAATACCTACCCCAAGAATAAAGAGAACTTATGAATAAAAAACTGATGATGTTTTCTAATAGAATCTTACGAGCTTCCAGGATCTGATTATAATACACATATTTATAAATAGAATAGATGCCTACATTCTTTATAAGTATGGATTTTTCTAGTTGAAGAATTTAATGTTTTATCAATAACTTTAAGATTCCAAACTCGTTTTAGGGCAAATGCTGAAGTAAAACATAATTTACTAAAATATCTTTGTTATGTTGATTCAAATTTACGGAACCCGAGTTAAATAACAAAAGAATAAACAAAATTTACACCTTACAGACATTAATATTATTTTAGAAATCGACTTTTTCATTAACGAAAGTAGGTACATAACGCAATTAAACTAAAACAAAATATACCTATAATGTTTTAAAAACAGAGATAATAATATATTTATAATAATTATTATCAGATTCACCACAAGTATTCATTTCATTTAAATGTTAAAAACCACAAAACAAAACCAAATTAAAGCAAAGGTATAACATCAAAAATAAAACTTAAACAAACGCATCACTTTGAACAAACAGGTGATTTCATGACGTCACAGTTCCTTTAAAATTTTGCCATGGCGAGACAAACGTCTAAATCTGGCAACACAGGTTGGTTAATCTATTAAATGCATTTTGTAACAAAAATATACTCAGGAAGACCGAAACCTGTTAGAAATGGATAATGTAATTATACACGTGGAAGATTCAAACATTGCACAATGTAAGGAGGAGAGAAAAATAGTAGATTAAAAAAATAACAAAAAAAAATGATTTATATTTTTCCACACTGCATAGCATAAAGGTGTTTCAAGCGATATACTCAAATCGAAAAGTACATATACTCACTCCTTCTGGGAGACGACTTATAGCTGCTTTCCGAAAGGAGGAGTTAAACATACTGGGGTGTATATATATATATAAACATACTGGGGTGTATATATATATATATATATATATATATATATATATATATATATATATATTCTATAACACTATAAAACAGTGTTGAAATTATCGGGAATTGCGGTCTGTGGCTTAGATTGAAACTACATTTAATTCTGTTGAATTCGATATTTCGATGAGTATTTATTAATTTTTCATCTTCATCAGGAACAAACTACAAAATTAACTAACAGTTAGGTACAAACATAATATTACAATGAGATAACTTACGAATTGTTGTAGGTATGTTATATAAAGCAATTTAACTTAAAGCTATGCATGTCGTTTCACGAGAACGTCGAGGGCGGCACTGAGTCAGGTATCTTTTCTCACATGTGTTAAGGGTCAAAAGTTCCAATATCGAGCCTCTACAACATATTCTTGAACAACGGCTATCCAAGTAAAATTCTTAAGCAACTGATATATAACTCAGACTTATACGACGGGCAACGTGACAACAGACCATCAGATCCCGTGATTTACAAAAAGTTGCCCTTCATAAATGGCTTAACCAACAATATAATCAAGCTGCTGAACGGAATTCCTAAAATCAAAATAGCGAAATACAATAGCATATCCAACTACAGCTTATTCTCGAAGCTTAAAGACCAGACACCGCTTCTAAATCAGAGTCATATCATCTATCAACTTTCTTGTCTCGAATGTGATGGGCAGTATATAGGACAAACATCGCAATGGCTGAAACAAAGAATAACGCAGCACAAAAGTGATTGTAAAACACACAAAAATACTTGTGCAGCAGCACACCATTCCATAACAACAGGACACCAATTTAATTTGTCAGATATCAAGATCTTAGATTCAGAAAGCAATTATAAGAAAAGATTGTTCCTCGAGATGTACCACATAAACAGTAATAAACGTTCAATTAATTACAAATCAGACACAAGTAGATTAAGCGAAATTTACTGCAATGTTTTAAAATTCGAAAAATAGCAGAATATTAAACAGATGGCTCGATATTGGAACTTTTGACCCTTAACACATGTGAGAAAAGATACCTGACTCAGTGCCGCCCTCGACGTTCTCGTGAAACGACATGCATAGCTTTAAGTTAAATTGCTTTATATAACATACCTACAACAATTCGTAAGTTATCTCATTGTAATATTATGTTTGTACCTAACTGTTAGTTAATTTTGTAGTTTGTTCCTGATGAAGATGAAAAATTAATAAATACTCATCGAAATATCGAATTCAACAGAATTAAATGTAGTTTCAATCTAAGCCACAGACCGCAATTCCCGATAATTTCAACACTGTTTTATAGTGTTATAGAATATACTTGCACGGTCGATAAATACATCGGATTTCGAATCCAGTTCTGTATATATATATATATATATATATATATATATATATATATATATATATATATATATATATATATATTTGTACAAATATTATCGACCGTACTGTGTTAAATAGTAATGTTTGAATAACGGCAATTCGGTCAGTTGAAAGAAAACTCTATTTGTTTTAAGTCTCAATATTTCGTCACTATTTGGTGACTTCTTCAGGAGAAAACTGCTGAAATATATATATATATATATATATATATATATATATATATATATATATATATATATATATATATATATATAAAACAAAAAAAAAGAAGTCAATCTTAGAACACACTCAGTGATCAAAAGATACAAAGTTGGTTCACCGACCAATCGTAACAAAATCAACAAATGAAATAGAGAATGTGGGAAAATCCCCTTACGAATAACTCACACATCCATTATTTCGGGCTGGGAAAAATTTTTCTGAATAGAATCAAAGATCCAAACACCAGTTCTCAGAAATGTGTTTCGCCCTCTTCAACCTCCCTGGGCTCATCGGTAAAGATGAGAGGTTGAATATCTTTAGACACATTCCATCAAAAAACAACATCCGAGACATAGACATAACAGGAGCGTATATCTACGCATCATCTGACAATAAGAGTCTCAAGTTTTAATTCCCTAATTACTTAAAGTAAAATATATGTTTAAAAAAACAAAAAAAAAAAGAAGTCAATCTTAGAACACACTCAGTGATCAAAAGATACAAAGTTGGTTCACCGACCAATCGTAACAACATCAACAAATGAAATAGAGAATGTGGGAAAATCCCCTTACGAATAACTCACACATCCACTATTTCGGGCTGGGAAATATCCAGGGAGGTTGAAGAGGGCGAAACACATTTCTGAGAACTGGTGTTTGGATCTTTGATTCTATTCAGAAAATTTTTCCCAGCCCGAAATAGTGGATGTGTGAGTTATTCGTAAGGGGATTTTCCCACATTCTCTATTTCATTTGTTAATTATATATATGTATATAAATATATATGAAAGGAAACGGCAATTGCATTTTATTTCACTTCGACCACCACCGATATTCTACACGACGTGTTTCGAGCTCATGTCAAGCTCTCGTCAGGAACATCTAGGTGGATGGTCGAGGTGTAACAAAATGCGGTTGGCCTTTCTGGTAATAATAAAATAACCAGACTTCAGTACACTTGGTACGACATCTATATGCATTAAACGAAAAGATTTCTCTGGTATACAGAAGAAATCTTTTCCGTAGCGGACGCGAAAATGTAAATTTCAAAGTCTTCATAAAAGACGATGAACGACAAAAGACACCTCTTTGTGTCACAGATTTGTCTACAAAGCCACGTTATTCGCTACATATTCTTCAATAACGGAGAAACCGTGATATGAAAGGAAACGGCAATTGCATTTTATTTCACTTCGACCACCACCGATATTCTACACGACGTGTTTCGAGCTCATGTCAAGCTCTCGTCAGGTGGTGGTCGAAGTGAAATAAAATGCAATTGCCGTTTCCTTTCGTATCACGGTTTCTCCGTTATTGAAGAATATGTAGCGAATAACGTGGCTTTGTAGACAAATCTGTGACACAAAGAGGTGTCTTTTGTCGTTCATCGTCTTTTATGAAGACTTTTAAATTTGCATTTTCGCGTCCGCTACGGAAAAGATTTCTTCTGTATACCAGAGAAATCTTTTCGTTTAATTCATATAGATGTCGTACCAAGTGTACTGAAGTCTGGTTATTTTATTATTACCAGAAAGGCCAACCGCATTTTGTTACACCTCGACCATCCACCTAGATGTTCCTGACGAGAGCTTGACATGAGCTCGAAACACGTCGTGTAGAATATCGGTGGTGGTCGAAGTGAAATAAAATGCAATTGCCGTTTCCTTTCATATCACGGTTTCTCCGTTATTGAAGAATATGTAGCGAATAACGTGGCTTTGTAGACAAATCTGTGACACAAAGAGGTGTCTTTTGTCGTTCATCGTCTTATGAAGACTTTGAAATTTACATTTTCGCGTCCGCTACGGAAAAGATTTCTTCTGTATACCAGAGAAATCTTTTCGTTTAATTCATATATATATATATATATATATATATATATATGATTATTAATATGTTGTGACTGTAAAATTATATAAATTTGTTAATTTTTGGGGAATTCAGTATTATATATTTATATTATATAATATAAATATATATATATATATATATATATATATATATATATATATCTTCTAATCAGCCCAAAACACATTGACTGCATTCCCCAAAATTATTCATTTTGTATTATTAACAGTCACTACATATTAATAATAATATATATATATATATTTATAACATTGCCAGCAAAGATTTCTTTTTTCATATGTATATATATATATATATATATATTAAATTTTTTTTTGTTATTAATATATTATTAACAATCATATATATATATATATATATATATATATATATATATATATATATATATATATTGTTATATTTCTATTTGATATGAAAATTAAATTTTGATAATTATAAACAGAATTCAATTTAATATAAAATATTTTCAATTTTCTCAACCACGGGCATATAAATTTAGAACAACCTGTATACAACAAATTGTTATATTTAATTTTAAGAAGTGATTAGAAGAAGCATACGAAACTCGGGACAATGCGCTTAGAATAGACTCAGTTGAAATAGATAATAGTTCATTATCGTTGTTCGCGGAAGGTTCGATCATTAGCCTATGCTAAATAAGACTCAGTTGAAGTAGATAATAGGTCATTAAATTTTGTAAATAGTAGAAAGTAATTTTAGAATGGGAATTAACTATTTTTTTTGGAAATCCATTAAGCATATTTAGAAAGATTAAAAATTGGTTTTGAGGAATACTGCGAATGAGAGTTGGTGGTGGAAGGTTGATTTGTGAATCTGGAAGGGATATTTAGAAAGTAGGAGAATGAATGAAAAAGATAGATCAGAATGTTTTGAGCTGTCGAGAAGTGAAGTCCAGTAGTAGACGGTAGTGTACGGAGAGTGAGAAAGCCGGTGTAGTTCCGTGAGTGTGGAGTATCTATCGTGGAACGAGAGGTAGGCCAGGTTGAGAGTAAAGAACCTCCTTGAGCCAAGAGTTCCCGATAGCTGATTGCAGTTTCGAAAAAGGTAGAACACAGCATCACGACAGAAGCAGGAACGAAAGCTATACGAGCTAGTTTCAAAGGAGAACATTACTGGAAGCCAGGACGAGGTTTTGATCGCAGCCAAGGATAGCAGGAAACGGGTCTTGTGTGAAGACATTCTCAGTTCACCAGAAAAAGGTCAGTCTCATTTGTTTGGACATGAATGTATGGGTTTTTCGTATTAAATACCACATTTAAAATTGAAGAACATAATCAATAATATCAGAAAAGCTTCATCAAACTTAAATAGAATTGTTGCTAATAAATCATAATAGTTAAATGTTAATAAAAACTTTCAATTGGAAACCAAAAGGAAATAAGATTCCCATGTGTAAATGTTATGTTTAAGAATAATAAGATATAGCAAATATTAAGCAGTGATTGCCATTTAAATAAAATAAACAATATTTTGATTATAATTGTAACCCATATGTGTGTATTATTTTACTCTTTTCTTTCCTATCCCGATTAGGAACCATTGAGAAATACTTAGAACATAGGCGTAACCAGGGGGGGGTTTTGGGGGTTGTAACCCCCCCCCATTGGGATGTACTTTGAGCTATCTACGCTTAACACCATAGCCCTCAGAGACCTTCCAGTAGTTGTAACCCCCCCTTTCAGCTAGTTGTAACCCCCCCCTTAGGATCATCCTGGTTACGCCTATGACTTAGAAGTCACGTAAGTAAGTAATTAATTTTATAAAAAGCCCTGAGATTGAAAACATATTGATATGTGATCTGGTAAATTAATTAGATTATTATTAATGCATTGATTAAATTAAATGACATATAAGAATATTATCTCATATCAATAATCAAGATCACATCAACATATATATATATATATATATATATATATATATATATATATATATATATATATATATATATATATATATATATATATATTGATGCACGTTAAGTTGTGACTTCCGGTATACAGAAGAGGCTGTCCGACTTCCACCTTTTCTAATAGGAATTATTTTTTATAAATTGTGTATTTGGCAAAAGGGGGGCTTATAAAATGGGTCTACCTATTGAGGGGAAAGGATTTACCAAAATAAATTTTGTATATATATATGTATATACCGAAGCGTACAGCATACGTTATGGCTTCCATATATAGGGTAGTTCAAGGTGCGTTGTCACTTCCAGCGGTGTTGTCATATTTTGGAAGTCACAACGACTCGTCTGCTGATTTACCTCTTACTTTAAGCGTAATGTGTGATATTTTGAAACTTTTACTGTGAATACAGTTGTGAATGCAGTTCTATGTTTTACAGTTGTCTATTTAATTTAAAAGATTGATATTCTTTTGATTAAACAGGTTTACAAAAAAAATACATTTCGGAATATTTGACGAAACCATGTGACTAGGGGGTTTTTGGGTTCGCTGGTCACGAATCCGGGGTCCGCTGACCTCTATCACGTCAGGTAATGGTCATCTCAAGGTCAAATCAAGATAAACCGACAGTCGCTCTGAAAAAGTATATTAGGGGGTTTTTGTGGTCGCTGATGACGAATTTTGTGTCCGCTGACCTCTATCACGTCTAGCTCAAGGTCATTTCGAGGTCAAATCAAGATAAATCGACACGATCGCTCTGAAAAAGTATATTAGGGGGTTTTTG
Source organism: Diabrotica virgifera virgifera (assembly GCF_917563875.1). NCBI lineage: Eukaryota > Metazoa > Arthropoda > Insecta > Coleoptera > Chrysomelidae > Diabrotica > Diabrotica virgifera. The sequence goes on from NC_065447.1 coordinate 121,596,146, forward strand.
GGGTCGCTGATCACAAAACTGGGGTCCGTTGAGCTCTACCACGTAAGGTAAAGGTCATTTCAAGGTCAAATCAGTTTTGTGGACTTGTCCTGATTTGGCCTTGAAATGACCTTTACCTTACGTGGTAGAGCTCAACGGACCGCAGTTTTCATGATCAGTGACTCCAAAACCCCTATATTTTCAGAGCGATTGTGTCGATTTATGTTGATTTGACCTTGAACTAGACGTGATAGAGGTCAGCGGACTCCTGATTCGTCATCAGCGACACCAAAAACGCCCTAATATACTTTCTCAGAGCGACTGTCGATTTATCTTGATTTGACCTTGAAATGACCTTTACCTGGCGTGAAAGGGGTGAGCGGACCCCGGATTCGTGATCAGCCACCCCAAAAAACCCCTTGTAATATGGTTTCTTCAAATAGTCCGAAATTTAGTTTTTTTTTGTAAACCTGTGTTATTTATGATATGATTGATATTTATTTTACAAATACTAATATTTTATTATTGTTGCAAAATGGATTTTTTGGAATTAATTAAAAAAGTGTTATTAGTAAGTAATTTATTTATGAAAATTATATCAAAAATTTTAATAAATAAATTTGAACTTATAGGAAATTTTAATATTTATTATTTTTCTTGATTAAATTTTGAATTTTAGATTTTATTACAGGCACCGTCATTTTAATTTTTGATGGACCAATAATAATGTGTAATAAGAAAATTAAATGGCTAAATACACCAGGTGGGGTTGAGCCGCTAAAAAGCTATCTAGATCCATCTTTTTAGAGCAGATTAGTCCCAGTCTGCTACTCGATACTATTGACTGTGCTTCTCCATTTCTTTCTATCCTCTGTCTTTTTCTGCTAGTCTCTAATTCCTGCCCTATATAAATTTTCCTTTACTTCCTGTAACCATTTATTCTAGTTCCTCCGCGTCTCCTTCTAACTCCGGGTTTCCATTGTAAAATTGAGTTTATAGTTGTTACGCTACCTGCTCTCCATATATGCCCCAACCATCTAACACTGTGCTGAAATCTGAAAATCTGGAATAATATCTACCCGGGTCGAAACATTTTTTTTAATATATGAAAATAGTTATTTATGAAACAGTTCGTGAAGTATGCTTTTTATGAATGCACGTGATGTTTAGAGCACGAGCGACAACGGAGCGAGTGCTATACGGAGCGAGTGCTATACATCGCGTAAGTTCGCAAAAAGTACTTCACGCACAGTTTCATACAATATTTTATCTACGATAAACAAATAAAATAACTGTAACTCTCCATCACTGGAATTCATTCCTATTCTACAATTTTTAGAACTTATTTAAACATTCTAATTTCTTTCAAACCACAAAACTGTCAAATTTTTTTTTGTAATTTATTGCTCATTATGTCATCACCATGACAACGCTAAAGTTAAGGATATTTGATTATATGAAAGTGTGTCAAAAACAGTGCGAAAAAGTAAATCCCGTTTAAAATACATTGTTACTTCACGCACACGTTATCCATTAAATAGATCGATGCAGATCGGCCTTATATCGGATTCTCTACTATTAGTCCGTTCGCTGACGGTAAAATATTGCTAAACCCATAAATTTTAAGAAACCGCTTAGATTGACATGAAATTTGGCATACACATAGGTAACATGTCAAAGAAACACATTGATATTGTGCCGATGTGTGCTTTTGCCATGGGGGTGACTTTTACCTCGTCTCGGGATGAAAAAATATACGTTCAAAATAAGTCCGGAAATGGATTAACTGACTAATTCTAGGCAACTTTTGTTCTATAGCATTTTTTCACTTAGTTACTTTTCGAGTTATTTGCGAGTAAATATGTTTATTTTTCAACAAAAAAAAAAACATTTTTTAACGGTTTTTTTTGGCAATTAACTCAAAAAGTAAGTATTTTATCGAAAAAACCATTCTTAGGAAAAATATAGCCCATAAAAAAGTAAAAAAAAATGGTGTGCTTATGAATGAGATCCCTAGACCCAGTAAGAGAAGAGTTGTAACTAATGAAAAATAGGTTCATACACGCCAAATTCCAAATTGAATATTTCAACGTGAACTGTCAAAAACTAAAGCGCTTATGAGGAACACTCATTACAACTTTTTTGTAGTGTTTAAAAAAAGGTTAAAACAGTTTTAGCATTAAATTAAGGAAGTTACGCTCAAAATGAAGATCCTTTTTTTTTGTAAAAAATTATAAAATTCACCCCCTAATTAGCATCCGAAATGAAATGAATAGTCACCACTTCAGAAGTTGATTTACTCGTGTATGTATTGTTTATAAATATGATCTGTAAGCTTCATCGGTTCAAAATGCTTATTTTAAGGGGATGTAATTGAAAGGGATTGAACTAGTCACTAACCAACTGTGTAAGCCAATTTTGAACAGCCATATCTTAACCAATATTTGTCTCAAAGAAAAACACATAATCCTAAATATTTAGAAAAGCAAAACCTACATTTTTTACTATTCGTAATTTTTAGTGTCACTAATAAATTTTATGTCATTTTGAAACAGCATTTTTTTCTGCAAAAAATTTTACTTTAAAACCAATTTTTTTTCAAAAATTAGCCCTTTGAGCCGATCATATAAGATATACAGATCATATAAATATTATATAAGTTAAGTAACTTGTGAAGCGGTAAGTATTAATTTCATATGAGATTCCAATTAAGGGGTGCTGTTTCGAATTTTTTTAACAAAAATAGGACCTACTTTAACTAAAAGTTGTAATAAGTTATCTCAGAACAGTGCATCATTTTTTGGTTGCTATCATTTTTTGGTTATTTCACGTGAAATTATTCGTTTTTAGATTTGACGAATATGAACCTGTTTCCTGTTTTACATTAGCTACAACTTTGCTTCTACTGATTCTAAAAAGTTCATACGTACATCAATTTTGTTACTTTATAAGCTATATTTTTAATGTTTTTCCCGATAACATACTTACTTTTTGAGTGAGTTATTGGCAAAAAAACCGTATAAAAGTGTTTTTTTGATGATAAATTGCCATATTGACTCGCAAATAACTCTATATAACAAAAATTCTATATAACAAAAGTTGCTTAGAATTAGTCAGTTTATCCATTTCCGAACTTATTTTGAACGTATATTTTTCCCCTCCGAGAAGAGGAGAAACTCAACCCCCAGGGCAAAGTTTTCTTTTCACTTTTTTCTTTGACATGTTACCTATGTGTATGCTAAATTTCACGTCAATCCGTTCTTTAAAATTTGGAGCAAAAACCGTTAATGAACTATACTGCAGTCAAACCCGCTTATTAGAATACCTCTTAAAGGAATATCCCGGTTTAAGGAATAGAAATTTGCGGTCCGGAAACGTTTCTACTAGCGACCAATGATCGGTTATTAAAATATCCCGGTTATAGGAATACTTTTGATTGGCACGAAGGCTATTCCAATAAGATAAGCGGGTTCGAATGTATTTCGGTAAGATCGTAAAAAACGAATCAGAATATTTTTCCTATCGACTAAGATACAACCTGGAGTAGGTAAAATAAAATACCTACTTTCAATACACCAATAATCATTGCGTTTTTTATAAATGTATAAAAGCATAATATTTTAGTGCATATTTCAATTATTCAACTGTTTTTTTGTATAATTTAAGGTCTTTTTAAGTATTTGATGTATTTCTCCACGAGTTTACAGCAAAAATCTTGATAATTACAAGTTTTGTTTGTATATTTATTGTTTTATCATAAAGTCGCCCTTGAATCCCAAACATTTTTAAAAGAAAATAAAATTTTTATTGGATATGTTCAAGCAGACATTTCCGTTCAAGCAGAATTTTTAGTCACAACATATGAATGGTACGGTGTCACGTTTCTCTTAATGACCGACACACATATTATATTTTAATTACGGATCCCACATTTTGCTAAACAGTTGAGAATGTAGTAGAAACATCAATGCTGATAAATTAAACAGTATCAAATATCACTCGTTGACATCTCTATATTAATTTTAAATAATAAAATATATGTAGTTTTGTATTCTAAAATATTTGGAAAAAATACCTATGTATTTTTTTTCATTTACACATCATTTTAAGGGAGTGTCCGTTGAAGAGTACAGGTTCAATATTATCGGCAAATGAGTTTTGTCTTAAATACCGTCCGTATAGAGGAGGTGTCCGTTAAGGAGATAGGCGCAAAATCTTGGTAAAATGCTAATTAAATGCACTAATTTTTTTCGAATTCTGAGAAAACTAATAAGTATTTTTGAAAAATTTAAACGCAGAATGGAATATTACATTATTACCGAGGGCCGAAAGTCCCTGAAAACTTATATAATGTTTATTCTAATAAGATAACGGGATAAAAAAACAAGAGAAAAGTTAGTGTGATTTTTAATTTCGAATATTTCATTATCAAGAAACTTTTTGTTTATTCTAAGGGACTTTCGGTCCTCCGG